>NC_142796.1:50135527-50160289 GCF_049724085.1 Artemia sp. Qi Xiang Cuo
ATTTCAACGATAGAAATCCGAAAATGAGCTTTGAAATATCAAAAGAATGTAACTCTGACAAGGTAAACCATGACAAAACGCTACTAAAATATTCCAACTCTTGCATTTCACGAAAGAAATTCAAAATGAACGTTGAAAAATCAAGCGAATGTAACTGTGACATGGTCATCCACGATAAAACACTATTGATATATTCCAACTCTTGCATTTCACGAAAAAAATTCAAAATGAACTTTGAACAATCAAGAGAATGTAACTGTGACAAGGTAAAGCACAACAAAACACTACTGAAATATTTCAACTCATGCATTGCAACGAAAAAAATTCAAAATGAACTTTGAAAAATCAAGAGAATGTAACTCTGACAAGGTAAAGTACAACAAAACGCTACTGAAATATTCCAATTTTTGCTTTTCAACGAAAGAAATCCAAAATGAACTTTGAAAAATCAAGAAAATGTAACTGTGACAAGGTAAACCAACAACAAAACACTACTGAAATATTCCAACTCTTGCATTTCAACGAAAGAAATTCAAAATGAACTTTGAAAAATAAAGAGAATGTAACCGTGATAAGGTAAGCCATAACAACCCACAACTGAAATAATCCAACTGTTGCATTTCAAGGATAGAAATTTAAAATGAAATTTGAAAAATTAAAGAAATATAACTGTGACGAGGTCAACCACGACAAAACAATGCTGAAATATTCCAAATCTTGCCTATCAAGAAAAGAAATTCAAAATGAATTATGAAAAATTGAGAGAATGTAGCTTTGACTAAGAAAACCAAGACGTAATAATACCGAAATGTTCTAACCCTTGCTTCACAACGTAATAAATCCAAAATAAACTTTGGAAAATCAAGAGATTGGCACTGCGACATGGTTAGCAATGATAAAACACTTCTGAAAAGTTACAACCATTTCTTGTTCACGCGTGTAAAACAAAATGTACTTTTCCTAATCATGAGATTTCAACTTTGTCAAGGTAAACCATGGCAGAACACTACTGAAATAAATCAACTCATACATTGCATGTATACAATCCAAAATGGCATTCGAGAAATCATTAAAATGTAAGTGTGACAAAGTAAAGCATGACAAACTACTACTGAAATAATACAACTCTTGTATTTCATGAAAGAAATAAAAAATGAACTTTGAAAATTAAGGTTATGTAACAGTAACAAGGTTAACTACTTAAAAACAGTATTGAAATATTCCAACTCTTGCATTTCAACGAAATAAATTCAAAATGAACTTTAGAAAAATCAAGAGAATGTAACTGTGACAAGGTAAACCATAACAAAACACTACTGAAATATTCCAACTCTTGTATTTCAATGAAAGAAATTCAAAAATGAACTTTGAAAAATCAAGAGAATGTAAATGTGACAAGGTAAAGCACAACAAAACACTACTGAAATATTCCAACTCTTGCATTTCAACGAAAGAAATTCAAAATGAACTTTGAAAAATCAAGAGAATGTAAAAGTGAAAATGTAAACCACAACAAAACACTACTGAAATGTTCCAACTCTTTCATTTCAACGAAAGAAATCCAAAATGAACTCTGAAAAATCAAGAGAATGTAACTGTGACAAGGTAAAGCACATCAAAACACTACTGAAATATTCCAACTCTTGCATTTCAACGGAAAGAAATCAAAAATGAACTTTGAAAAATCAAGAGAATGTTACTTTGACCAGGTAAACCATAACAAAACACTACTGAAATATTCCAACTCTTGCATTTCAACGAAAGAAATCCAAAATTAAGTTTAAAACATTAAGAGAATGTAAGTATGACAAGGTAAAGCACAACAAAACACTACTGAAATACTCAACTCTTTCATTTTAAGGAAAGAAATCGAAAATGAACTTTTAAAAATCGTTAAAATGTAACTGTGACACAGTAAACGACGACAAAACACTACTGAAATATTCCAACTCTTATATTTCATGAAGTAAACTCAAATGAACTTTGAAAAATTGTTAAAATTTAACTCCGACATTGAAAACCAAGACAAAACGCTACTGAAATATTCCAATTCTTACATTTCAAGGAAAAAAACCCAAAATGAACTACGAAAAATCAATAGGATGTAAGTTTTTCAAGGTGAACCAAAAGAAAACACTACCGAAATATTCCAACTCTTGCATTTCACTGAATGAAAACAAAAATGAACTCTTAAAAATTAAGAGAATGTAACTGTGACAAGGTAAACCATAACAAAACACTACTGAAATATTCCAACTCTTGCATTTCAATGAAAGAAATTCAAAATTAACTTTGAAAAATCAAGAGAATATAATCTGTGACAAGGTAAACGCACGACAAAACACTACTGAAATATTCCAACTCTTGCATTTCAAGGAAAGAAATTCAAAATGAACTTTGAAAAATCAAGAGCATATAACTTTGATATGGTAAACCACGACAAAACACTATTGAAATATCTCAACTCTTGCATTTCAAGGAAAGAAATCCAAAATTAACTTTGAAAAATCAAGAGAATGTAAGAGTGACAAGGTAAACCCCGAGAAAACACTACTGAAATAATCCAACTCTTGCATTTCAAGGAAA
Organism: Artemia sp. Qi Xiang Cuo; assembly: GCF_049724085.1. Lineage (NCBI taxonomy): Eukaryota > Metazoa > Arthropoda > Branchiopoda > Anostraca > Artemiidae > Artemia > Artemia sp. Qi Xiang Cuo. The sequence goes on from NC_142796.1 coordinate 50,138,114, forward strand.
GAAATCCAAAATTTTCTTTGAAAAATCAAGAGAATGTAACTGTGACAAGGTAAACCACGACAAAACACTACTGAAATATTTCAAGATGGCTAGATGGCTTGTATGTCCTTATCAAGATACTATCAAGATGGCTTTACTTCAACTTGTTTACAGACTAATTGTATGTCCTACAGACTAATTGTATGTCCTTTTGTGGTGGTAAACCACCCCAAAACAGTACTGAAATATTTCCAGCTCATGCATTTCAATGAAAGAAATTCAAATTGAATTTTAAAAAATCAAGAAAATGTAAGTGTGACAAGGTAAACCACAACAAAACACTACTGAAATATTCCAACTCTAGCATTTCACGAAAGAAATTCAAAATGAACTTTGAAAAATCAAGAGAATGTAACTGTGACAAGGTAAAGCACAACAAAACACTACTGAAATATTCCAACTCTTGTATTTCAACGAAAGAAATCCAAAACGAACTTTGAAAAATCAAGATAATGTAACTGTGACAAGGTAAAGCACAACAAAACACTACTGAAATATTCCAACTCTTGCATTTCAACGAAAGAAATCCAAAATGAACTTTGAAAAATCAAGAGAATATAACTGTGACAAGGTAAAGCACAACAAAACACTACTGAAATGTTTCAACTCTTGCATTTCAATGAAAGAAAACCGAAATGAACTTTGAAAAATCAAGAGAATGTAACTGTGAAAAGGTAAACCACAACAAAATACTACTGAAATATTCCAACTCTTGCATTTCAATGTAATAAATTCAAAATGAAACTTCGAAAAATTAAGAGAATGTAACTGTGACAAGGTAAACCACAACAAAACACTACTGAAATATCCCAACTATTGCATTTCAACGATAAAAATCGAAAATAAACTTTGAAAAATCAAGAGAAGGTAACTGTGACAAGGTAAAGCACAACAAACCACTACTGAAATTTTTCCAACTATAGCATGTATACGAAATAATTTCAAAATGAACTTTGAAAAATAAAGAAAATGTAACTGTGACAAGGTAAACCACGACAAAACAGTACTGAAATATTCCAGCTCTTGCATTTCAAGGAAAGAAATTCAAAATGAACTTTGAAAAATCAAGAAAATGTAAGTGTGAGAAGATAAAGCACAACAAAACACTACGGGCATTAGATTTTCAATTTTCAATACAATTGAATCCAAATCCTTCTTGCATTTCAACGAAAAAAATCCAAATTGAACTTTGAAAAATCAAGAGAATATAACTGTGACAAGGTAAACCACGACAATAAGCTACTTAAATTTCCTGAATCTAGAACTTAAATTAAATAGTTTTAAAATTAACTTTTAAAAATCAATATACTTTAAATGTGAATAGGTAAAAAACAAAAAACCTATAATAATAGATAATATATCTTGAAATTTATCTATAAAAATCGACAATGAAAATTAATATATAAATATAAGGTAACAGTGACAATGTAAAACATTAGAATACACTAAATAATTATTACACCTCTTGAATATCAAATAACTAAATCGAAAATAAACTTTGAAAAATCAAGAAAATTTAACTCTTAGATGGTAAAACACAAAACAACACTCTTGTAATATACCAACTATTTCAATTCAATTAAATAAATTCAAAATGAACTTTGAAAAATCAAGAGAATGTAACTGTGACTAGGTAAAACACGACAAAACACTATCGAAATATTCTAACTCTCGCATTTCAATGAAAGAAATTCAAAATCAACTTTGAAAAATCAAGAGAATGTAACTGTGACAAGGTAAATCACAACAAAACACTACTGAAATATTCCAACTCTTGCATTTCAACGAAAGAAATTCAAAATCAACTTTGAAAAATCAAGAGAATGTAACTGTGACAAATTAAAACGTAACAAAACACTACTGAAATATTCCATCTCTTTAATTTCAACGAAAGAAATACAAGATGGAATAATAAAAATCAAAATAACTTACCAGCTACACTATCAAGCCCAAAAAAAAACGCCTTCAATATTTCAAAATGTTCAATCTCAACTAAATAATTTAAAAATGAACTTTTAAAAATCACGAGAATGTAATTATGAAAAGTTAAACCACAACAAAACATTACTGAAATATTCCAGCTCATGCATTTCAATGAAAGAAATTCAAAATGAATTTTGAAAAATCAAGAAAATGTAAGTGTGACAAGGTTATTCACAATAAAACACTACTGAAATATTCCAACTCTTGCATTTCACGAAAGAAATTCAAAATCAACTTTGAAAAATCAAGAGAATGTAACAGTGACAAGGTAAAGCACAACAAAACACTACTGAAATATTCCAACTCTTGCATTTCAACGAAATAAATTCAAATTGAACTTTGAAAAATCAAGAGACTTTAACTGTGATAATTTAAAGGAAAACATAACAATACTTAAATGTTCCAACTCTTTCATTTCAATTAAAGAAAAACCGACATGAACTTTGAGAAATCCAGAGAATGTAACTGTGACAAGCTAAACCACAACAAAATACTATTGAAATATTTAAACTCTTGCATTTCAGTGTAAGAAATTCAAAATGAACTTCGAAAAATTAAGAGAATGTAAGACAAGGTAAACCACAACAAAACGCTGCTGAAATATACTGACTCTTGCATTTTAATGAAAGAAATTTAAAAGAACTTTGAAAAATTAAGAGAATGTAACTGTGACAAGGTAAACCACAACAAAACACTACTAAAATATCCCAACTATTGCATTTCAACGATAAAAATCGAAAATGGACTTTGAAAAATCAAGAGAATGTAACTGTGACAAGGTAAAGCATAACAAAACACTACTGCAATATTTCCAACTCTTGCATTTCAACGAAAGATTTTCAAAATAAAATTTGAAAAATCAAGAAAATGTAAATGTGACAATGTAAACCACGACAAAACAGTACTGAAATATTCCAGCTCATGCATTTCAATGAAAGAAATTCAAAATAAACTTTGAAAAATCAAGAAAATGTAAGTTTGACAAGGTAAACTACAACAAAACGCTACTGAAATATTCCAACTCTTACATTTTAATGAAAGAAATCCAAAATGAACTTTTAAAAATCATGAGAATGTAACTGTGACAAGATAAAGCACAACAAAACACTACGGGCATTATATTTCTAATTTTCGATAAAGTTTAAGCAGGGACCCAATGTCCCACTCATCTTCCAGCAGCAGATCTCTGAGGAGATTGATCTTTTTGTGATGACTACTAGCGATCTTCGCACGAATAGATTTGTGTGTTCTCACACGATAGAGTGCTTCTTGAATATTGCGTAGTTTTTATCATATTTAAAGTCCTTGGAGCTGAGGCGTTTACCAATATCGTTCTCAAAGTCCTTAACGGATGAGAGAGCGAGTTCCATTGAAATCAATTTATATGTTTTTGCCATTCTCTAGAGAAAACTGTTTACAAGTCCTGCAATTATCGGTGATAAAAGTGTGAAAAAGCTACCACCCGCCTGAAGAAGTCATTTCCTTTTAAAATTCTTTCCTTTGTTTTTAGAGGCCAATGTACGTTTAATGGAACGATGTTGCTTTGCCTGATGCTTAACTACTTCTGGCAGCTGAAGATTGCCCTTGGTAAAATTTAAACAAAGTTCAGATATTAGATTAATGAAATCACTGTCAATGCCAATTTTTATCAGGGCTTTCCTAAGTGGAGGTTTTGAAGTGCTTAGAACTGAAAACAGATGTCTATCTTCATGTAGTTTCTTCGCTGTCATGATAGCGACTAATAGGTCTGTTTAGTGTTCACGGGGAGATATACTGTAATTTCATTGTCGAAAATATCTGTGACTACACGCAGATCCTCGGGTGTATTTTGATTAAGATCCAATTGGATATAACGATGGGGTTTATTAGCTGATTGTTTGCTGAGAGTAGATATTTAAGGGCGCCTGGATAGATTTGTTTATTGAGAGTTATTAGGGAGATAGAATCACAAACAACTCTGTAGATGATTAAGTAGGTGCAATTCAATGCAAGTGTTCGCATACATTTGCTCTGATGAAAGAGATTGTGTAGGACCAGAGTAACGGAAATCTGTTCATGATGAGAGCAAACGGTGACTAATTGTAGCGTTTCCTGAGACCATTGTTCAATAGATTCAGCCAGATCGTCAATAATAAGCCAAAAGTTTGCTTCAATAATGTTGAACACATCAAGTCCCTGTATGAATTGTATCTGTACCAATCCTGTCGTGGCAATTGCTTTTATTTTATCGTATGACTCTTGCCAAATACTGTAACAATAATAGATTTTTTTCGGCTTTTTCACAAACATTTTATCACAATTATTAATTATTTTAGTTAAGAGTGTTGTTTTGCCCGACATTGATGACATTGATGGAAAAAAATAAGCATTGTATTAAATAAAAATATTGCTTTTGGCAGTGTTATCTTGGAGATCTCTAAAAAGCTCATGTTGGAATTCTACTACAATGTGGCTAGGGTACAGTGGCCGGAGAAGGGGCAAGTAGAGGTCTGATACGGGGACACAGATTCTCTACTGTTAAAAGTAAAAAACCCAAATCTAATTGATGATTTGGTGCACGGTGAAATTATCAGCTCACGGATGGACTACACCAATTGGAATGGGCTTTACCCAGAGCTAATGAAACGTCGGGCGCCAAATCAGCTTTTATTTTTTAAATCAGAAACGGGAAGCGACATGATTTCCTGTGGTATGTTTGTAAGTCCGAAGGTGTACTTTATACAGACACACGACGAGGAAATCAAGAAACGTTGCAAAGGAGTACCCACACGCAATGTGGATAAGAATTTTGACATGGACATCTATAGGAATTGTATTGTTCAAAATACAAATCCAGGAGCCAAATTGCTGGCAATTCGTTCCCTCAACTACAGGAACTTTACTGTAAATATAGAAAAAATTGCCATGAGTACCATTTCCGACAAGGTCTATGTTTGTAAACGATGACGGCTGCAACGCTTTCCCCCTTCTCAAGCAACAATTTCCAAAGGATTTATATGATTTGTTGACGGTCAAGGGTATATATCCTTATGATTATTATTGTTCCGTGTCAAGATTCGCCGACAAAATTATTCCATCGATCGATTTGTTTTACGACAGTCTACACGATCGGAGGTGCATCCCCGATGAATACAGTTTTGCTAAAAAAGTGTGGACAGAGGAAAGGTGTAAAAATGGCTTTGAATACTGCAAGCTGTATTTTTCGAGTTATGTGTTAAGTCTGTTAGACATTATGTGTAAAAATACAGACAAAATATATGGGGAATTTAATCTTGATTTGGGGTATTATTTTTTATCTCCTCATCTGGTGATGGACCTCATCCTAAAAATTAGCGGGGAAAAAATTTGGCTAATCACTGACATCTATCAGCACCTGTTCATCGAAAGGTCAATGAGGAGTGGATACGTTTTTCGAGGGGATCGTATCTTGGAAACTGATCCAACTGGAGAGAAGACGGGGACAAAATCGGATGCACTTTTCCTTGATATGAATTCTTTCTACCCCTCGGTCATGTCCCATTATGCGTTACCTTACGATGACTCTAAATTGCTCAATGACCCTCAAGCTCCCCATTTCCCCATCATTGACAGTGTTGAGGAGAATGGACCGGTTGGATAGTTTTTTAAAATTGATGGGGAGATACCAGTTGAGCTTCACGATTCAGTAAAGGATTTTGCTTTCCCATGCATCAATAGACCTGTGACTAGGGGCTCTTTGAGCCCCTGCAATAGGTGTTTAGTCGAAGTGGACGGATTGCATTGGTCACCTTCAAAACATAACTTATTGCTGACCTTCTGCCGAAAAAAAAATATTGTTGTACATCATGTGGCTTTAAAATGGATGTGCAGCAACGGTTTCAACGTCACAAAGGTTCATAGAGCAATCCAGTTTAGTCAAAAACCCTATCTGAAAACGTTTTTTGACACCTTTGTCAAGAAGCGTTCTGAAGCACAAACGAAAGCCGAAAAGGAAATTTATAAGCTCATTTTGAATTCGGCTTTTGGTAGAATGCATGACAGTGTGTTTGCAATAGGAATCGTTGTGACGTCGTGACCGATCCCAAAAAATGTGCTCGAATTATTTCCGATCCAAATTGCAATTCCGTCCCGATCATTGGCCCGGACCTGGTACTCTTGAATAGAAAAAAAAGAAGCATTGTATTAAATAAAAATATTACTGTAGGCTGTTCGATTTTGGAAATCTCTAAAAAGCTCATGTTGAAATTCTACTACAATCTGGCTAGGGTACAGTGGCTGGGAAAGGGGCAAGTTGAGATGTGCTACGGGGAAACAGATTCTCTACTGTTAAAAGTAAAAACCTCAAATCTAATTGATGATTTGGCGCACGGTGAAATTATCAGCTCACGGATGAACTACACCAATTGGAGTGGGCTTTATCTAGAGCTAGTGAAACGTCGGGCGCCAAATCAGCTTTTATTTTTTAAATCAGAAACGGGAAGCAACATGATTTCCCGTGGTACGTTTGTAAGTCCGTAAAATCTACACCAATTGGAGTGGGCTTTACCCAGAGCTAGTGAAACGTTGGGCGCCAAATCAGCTTTTATTTTTTAAATCAAAATCGGGAAGCGATATGATTTCCTGTGGTACGTTTGTAAGTCCGAAGGTGTACTTTATACAGACACACGACCAGGAAATCAAGAAACGTTGCAAAGGAGTACCCACGCGCTATGTGGATAAGAATTTTGACATGGACATCTATAGGAATTGTATTGTTCAAAATACTTTTCCACGAGCCAAATTGCTGGCAATTCGTTCCCTCAACTACAGGAACTTTACTATAAATATAGAAAAAATTGATATGAGTACCATTTCCGACAAGGTCTATGTTTGTCAAGACGGTGTGACTACCCTCCCCCTTGGGCACTATTTAACTTCAGACCAGGCCGAAAGTGTTATCCATAGGGACAGTCTCGGTTTGAATAAAGTCCAATAAATTTTTCTCAAAACCTTTGGAGGGGGCCTCACGGCCTGGGGGGACCGGGGGGCGCCCGCCAGCGGGCGGCGCACCGCCACTACCAAAGTTATCTTTTTTTACTTAGAGCAGGTTTTTTGTTTGTGCTTTTGTAAATATACATGTTGCATTCAAATTAAAAAAAAGTGATATTATTTTAAGTGCTTTTTCTAGTGCATTTTTTATAAATAAATTTAAAAGGTTTATTTTTTTCTTTGTTTTCTGTAAAGTGCTGTTTTTAATACAATAAATATGATTCTTTATTGATTTTGTTCTTGAACGGACTAGTAGTAGTAGGGAAATCATTTAGTCATTAGACAACTATTGTGTACAGTTAGTTGTCCAGGTGAACTATTGAAGGGAATATGTATCAATTTAAAACACCATTCAGATCGTTTCTGTGTGGGCCGTCAATGTCGGGCAAAACAACACTCTTAACTAAAATAAATAAAAATTGTGATAAAATGTTTGTGAAAAAGCCGAAAAAAATCTACTATTGTTGCAGTATTTGGCAGGAGTCATACGATAAAATAAAAGCAATTGCCACGACGGGATTGGTGCAGATACAATTCATACAGGGACTTGATGTGTTCAACATTATTGAAGCAAACTCTTGGCTGATTATTGATGATCTGGCTAAATCTATTGAACAATGGTCCCAGGAAATGCTGCAATTATTCACCATTCGCTCTCATCATGAACATATTTCCATTACTCTGGTTCTACACAATCTCTTTTATCAGAGCAAATGCATGCGAACACTTGCATTCAATTGCATCTACTATATCATCTATTGAGTTGTTCGTGATTCTAGCTCCCTAAAAGATCTCAATAAACAAATCTATCCAGGCGCCCTTAAATATCGACTCTCAGAATATAATCAGACAAGTAATAAACCCCATGGCTATATCCTATTTAAACAAAATCAAAATTCAACCAAGGATTTGAACTTAGTCAGAGATATGTTCAACAATTTCGTTACAGTATATTTCTCCGTGAAAATTAAAAAGGCCTATTGGTTGCTATCATTACACTGAAGAAACTACATGAAGATTTACATTCGTTTTCAGTTCCAAGCACTTCAAAACCTCCACTTAGGAAAGTCATACTCAAACATGGTATTGACAATGATTTCATTAATCTAATATCCAAACTTTGTTTAAATTTGACCGAGGGTAATGTTCAACTGCCAGAAGTAGTTAAGCAGCAGGCAAAGCAACATCGTTTCATTGTACGTACAGTGGCCTCTAAAAACAAAGGAAAGAATTTTAAAAGGAAACGACTTCTTCAGGCGGGTGGTAGCTTTTTCACACTTTTACCACCGATAATTGCAGGACTTGTAAACAGTTTTCTCTAGAGAATGGCAAAAACATATAAATTGACTCCAATAGAACTCGCTCTCTCACCCGTGGAGCACTTCGAAAACAATCTGAGTAAATTCATCGAAAATGATAATTATGAGGACGATAAAAAAATACTCTAAATTCAAGAAGCAATTCTAAATGAGAAAACAGATAAGCCTTTTTGTCCGATCAATAGCAGTTTTGATAACAAAAAATAATCATCTCCTCAGGAATTTGCTGCTGCTGTAACAAAATTAAATAAGTTTTATTTGTATACAATTTTATTTAAATTTGTAAATATAAGCCCCAATAACTTACTTGAAAAAAGAACACGACTCCTAAACTATCTCATGGAAATTGGTCACGATCATGTTCAATTTGAAAGCAATGGGAGAGCGATTATAATTCGGCATAAGAGCTCTAATCTACTTGATTTAATCTATGATATGGTTATAAATCGTAAAGGACTATTATCATTTGACGATCATCTATAAAACTTTATAAATGAGTTAAAATTCAACAAAATCCTTAATAGAAATTGAAAAATTATAAAAAAAATAAATGTATTTTTATCAACAACAACATCAACAACAACAACGCCATTAAACATGAAGAAGAAGAAGAAGAAGAAGAAGATTGTAAATCCATATTGTAAAAAAATGGCACAACTAGCGGAAACTTGATAGTGATGGGGAGAAAATAAAGAAAGCGTATCACGTCACAACCACCAACTCGTATACAAACGGGTGGATGACGCTACACAACATATTTTTGTTCATAATAATGGAAGATCCTGAAGGAGCTTCTGAAAACATTGGTGAGATGGGTAACATAAGTTCCCACACAAGTCTTTCCAAGATAACTTTTTTTCACACTAAAAGTGTGCAAGGCTATCAGCAAAGAAAATCAAGTTACAATCTTAATAGAAATCATAGACTTCGTGCTAATCAATATCGAAAAACTAAAGCCCAGCCATCAAATTTGACGGTGCGTATGAAGTGGCTCTTGTCGACTGTATTCTCAAAAATACCTATGACATCCTTAGAAAGGATCGTGCGTATGTATATAAAAGTTATACCATTCGATTAGACACTCTTTGTCGACTATGAATGGGCTGAAGCACTTAAATCTAGCGAATATCCACATGCCAAATTGAAATATATTGAATACGATAATATGACAGATTTGTGTCGTTCAATCAATAGAAAAATCTCATATCGTAGGAATGGTAAATTCCATTTTAATAATTCATTGAAACACGATAGGATTTACATTACCTCACCTGTTGAAACTGAAATAATTATTCTCAATGATAATCTGAGAGACGTTCTTGGCTTTAAAAAGAATATGATCGGTGGGAAAAACTCTGGCACCGTTTACGGGATGGATCAAGTTATTTTTGCTGATAAGAAGTGAATTGGGTGATCCTCTAGCAATAACAAAAGGCTTAGCAGCGATTACATGTCATTTTCGACCCATTGTCGGCGACAGCACGATCACCTAAAATGAACAATAGAAGAATTTCATTTGTCTGCCCTTATATTGATTGCTTTTTTGATGCTTTGAGTCCACATCAAATAAGCAACGGATTAGACTACTACAAGGGTCATACTACGATGTCTGGATATGGTCTGGGTACCTGGTTTGCAAGGTTGTCTCGTTTTACACTACTCCTTTCCAGAGAATATCTTTTACTAGCTGCATCAAATTTTGATGCCTCAACACAACAGGACTGGGGGTCGGGCAAGAACTTCAAGGAGAGTGTTAAGGAAAATATTAGATCTTCAGCAAGAGCCGTTGGTGAAAAATTAAAATCTTGGCAAAATTGGGAGGGACTGGAAAGGATGCGTGCCAGTCATTTATTCATCAGTCTCCATCCAGGCAGTAATCTAAGTACAACAACAAAGACTTTGAGTAATAAAACAAGGAACCTAAATAAGCACAATAAGAAGAACAACACGACTGTTTGATCAAAGAAGGATTTCTTCTCTTAAGATGACTTATCTCACCCACAAGGAATCATATCCATCAAATAGTTCCTCTTTGAATCTATTCAATGCTGAAAATGTTGATGTCCGTGTCAAGTATGGCTACTATGAACATTTTCATCCCCAAAAACCCTTCTCGGAAAATATACACTTCCAAACATTTTCCAATGAAGACTATTTCATTGATTCGTCATTAACATTTATTGATTTAAATGTTGCGGTGAAGAAAAAGTCAGATTATACAACTCCAAATGCTGGCGATGGTCTCTCCTACGAAAACTGTATTCTACACAACCTATTAAAACAAATTAATGTATATATTAATGGAACATTGGTGAGCACTAGCAATAATTTATCCAACTATGCAACCTACATACAATTTATGATGATGACACCAAATGCATACAAGGAGTTGAGAGGACAATCATTGAGCTATGAATATCGATCAGGTGTTGATACTGATGGTGAGTTGACTACTGCAGTGAGCCAGGAGTATCATATGGTTGGAAAATTAAATCATGAGATATTCAATATATCCCAAAGGCTACCCCATAATGTCAAGATTGACATAAAGTTACAGCTGGCCCCATCGAATTTCATTTTGAGAAAAACAGTTCCTGCAGCACCCGATGCAAATGTCATTATCATATCGGCAATTCTCCACGTCCGAAAACAACAGGTTATGAGCTCTGTTGCATTGGCAGTGGAAAAGCTAAGAGCCAATGGCAACAACATTAAACTTCTTGTCCCCCATACGGTTACCAATCAACGTCACATTGCCACCGGCTCTCGCAGCTATAGCGATTCATCATTTATCAATGGAGAAATCCTATCAAAATTGGCTTTGGCCTTTGTGAAGAGTGGCAGTGCCGTTGGATCCTGGACCGAATCCCCCCGTGATTTTAATTTTTTCGGTCTATCTAGCCTTGTGTGCAAAGTGAAGGTTATTCCACAGTATACTCTATTATTTGACAAAAAATCCAATCGAAATCTGTATTAGTTGACAATACAATCCCTATATCACGACTCTCAATTATATCAACATTGAGTAACCGACTGAATGTTTTCAAAAAATCATGGAGTTATTGTTTTGGATTTGTCGGGGACTCAGGACATGAGTATAGTACGAACAGGGAGTGTACGTTTAGTGTACATTTGCCGATGCTTTGACTGAGAGTATCACGCTAATATCACTGAGTCAATTTGAAAGCTATTGGGAAATCACACCCGACGGCAGTGTTCTTCTAGACCTAGCACCATGAACACAAACCAAATAATCAACGTATTTAGCATGGATCCATACATGTCCCAGTACAAGACCTATTGTACACCTCCGAACTTCATTGAAAAATTCTAAGTGTTAACAATACCCTACTCATTGTTAATAGCAGTCCATCGACTTTGAAGACCGGCCATTGGCTATGCATCTTTCAAACAGCGAAGAATATTGAATTTTTTGATCCTCTTGGCCGTCGTATAAATTCTACACTCCATACATCAGCAACTTTATTGAATGCAGTGGGAAAATCATTATTCAAAATCAACGAAGAGTACAGGATTTAACGACTAAGACATGTGGCTTTCATGCACTACTCTTTTTCATGTTCAGATGTCGTGGCTACACCTACAAGCAGTTTTTCAACATCTACGTTGACTTACTTCGATCGAACGACTTTCTAGTGGAAAATATACTTACAAGCGTGTTTAATATTGATTTTGGTGCCCTACGAATAAAATGTTCTAGAAATGTATGTGAAATTGTTTATTAATAAATGATGAAAATTTATATAAACGATAAAACGACTTTTCTACTCTTTAGATTTCATCTTCAACTAGGTATTTGTCGACAACAACTAATGGAGGTAGATTATCCGAATTCACAGTATACTGATCCTGATGTTTTGCAATGTCAGGGCCATATTTTCTACAATAGAGTGTAACTTCACTCTTGTTATATCTCTCTTTGTATAGTCCATGATACTATTCTCATTCATTTTATAGAATTCACATGTTTCAATTTGTTTATTCGAAGTAATGTCACAAATAGTGTCCTCAAGCGGCGAATCACATTCCGTCACAGCCAAATAAAAATCAGTGGGCTTATAATCATAGTAGTCATTGTCTTCACAATGATGACGTAGAAACCAAATTCTTTTGTTGTTCCAACAGTTGAATCGCTGACCCGGCTCCTCCTCCCAGAACAATCTAAAGCCATGATGTTACCAATATGTTAGCAATAAACTAAAACCACGCTTAGGATTCTTTCTAATCATACCGGGATTGGTATTCTCCAACTGATTACATTTATCATAATGGCAATTGGAGCATAGGTGCCCTCTAGGATGAGAGTCACACACCTCTTCAAGACATGAATTACAACCTTTAATTTGTACAGCATATCCTCTATGCAATTTACATGGGTTGCATAATCTACACTTTTCATCATACTCATCAATCATAGTGCAATTCTCACATGATGACCAGCTTCCCAGTGTGTATATGCATAGTGGACATGTATGGAACATTTTTTCATGTGTTGACACTCTCACTGTCACAATGAAACTGAGCTACCAACAAAAACAAATTGAGTGGGGTAGAGAGAGAGGAGTAAATCACGGGGAGGAACATAAACCCTTAGAATAGCATAGGAAGGAACAAAATTCCTTAGAATAGCATAGGAAGGAACATAAACCCTTAGAATAGCATAGGAAGGAACGTAAACCGAGCAAATCCATAAGAACATGCTCTAGAAAGGTGCCAAGGAACTTAATCTCCCCAAATAGCATATGAAGGAACATAATCTCACCAAATTCCTTAGATACATGCTCTGGAAAGGTGCCAAGGAACGTAATCTCCCCAAAAAGCACTGGAAGGAACGTAAGCTACCTAAAATCCATAAATACATGCTCTAGAAAGGTGCCAAGGAACTTAATCTCCCCAAATAGCATATGAAGGAACATAATCTCACCAAAGTATAACTTAGCACTCTACTCTTATATGCCCTTAGAGCATAACTTAAAACCTTTGCCCCGAGGGTTGTGGGGGATTGTCCTCCTCAAAAATATATTTTCTATCTGGTAATCAACTACGCTGAACAAAATGGTTATCTCAAAATGTTGATTGGATGTGTTTGGGGAAATGATTGTTGCGGGGGGGGGGGCTAGGGTCTCTCCAATCACTTTTGACTATTAAAAGGGCACTATCCCTTTGAATTTCTAATCGAAAGAGCCTTTTTTGAAGTTTCTATTACAACACTTTCTATAAAAACCTTATATGCCCAAAGTGCTTAACTTAAAACCGTTGACCTGAGGGTTGTGGGGGAGTGTCCTCTTCAAAAACATAATTTCTATCTGGAAATCAAATACGCTGAACAAAATGATTATCCAAAAATCTTTATTGGATGTGTTTGGGGAAATACAGGGCGTAGGGGAGGGGGACCAGTTACCCTCTATTCAATTTCGACTATTAAAAAATTCACTAGCCCCATGAATTTACAAACGAATGAGCCCTTTTTGAATTTTCTATGACAACGCGTTATATAAAACCTTAGATGCCCTCAGGGCATAACTTAAAACCCTTGCCCTGAGGGTTGTGGGGGAGTGTCCTCCTCAAAAACACATTTTCTATCTGAAAATGAACTACGCTGAAGAACATCGATATCTCGCAAGTTTGATTAGATGTGTGTGGGGCAATGCGGGGCGGGGGGGGGGGCTATTTGCCCGCTAATCACTTTCGAATATTATAAAGGGCCCTAGAACTCTCGATTTCCAATCGAATGAGCCCCTTTTGAAGTCTCTACGAAGATCCCTTCCATATGAAGTGCCCTGCTCTAAAATAAAAAAAATAACATATGGTACGCTGTGCCAATATTGTTCTTATATGCCCTCAGGGCATAACTTAAAACCCTTGTCTCGAAGGCTATGGGGGAGTGTCCTCCTCAAAAAGATATTTTCTATCCGGAAATCAATTACGCGTAACAAAATGGCTATCTCAAAATTTTGCTTGGACGTGTTTGCGGGAATGATGGGCGTGGGGAGGATAGTTGCCCTCCAATCATTTTAGACTATTAAAAAGGGCACTAGCCACCCCAATTTCCAATAGAATGAGCCCATTTCAAAGTTTCTACGACAACTCCTTCGATACGAGAAGAGAAAAAAAAGATATTGTGACCACATCGTACTTTACTTAGGCAGCGCTGGCTCGCTGTCTATGAAAAATATCAAGCCTTCCAATCCCTTTCGACTATTAAAAAAGGACTATGCCTTTCGATTTCCAATCAAATGAGCCCTTTTAGAGTTTCTACGACAACGCTTTCTATAAACACTTTATTTGCCCCTTGGCATAGATTACCACCCTTACGCTAAGGACTCTGTGGGTGGTTGTCATCCTCTAAGGTCTAATTTCTAGAAATTTCAACTATATGAAACAAACTGGCTATCTATAACTTTTGATTGGATGTGTCTGGGAAAACGGTGGTTATGAGTTAGTCGCTTCTCCCATCCCATTCAACTACTAAAAAAGGCAATAGCACAGTCAATTTCAAATCAAATGAGCCCTTTTGAAATTTCTACGACAAAGCTTTCAATAAAAACCTTATATGCCCCAAGGGCATAACTTACAACCTTTGCCCTGAAGGCTGGGAGAGGGGTTGTCATCCTCAAAGACCTAATTTCCAGTACTTTCTGCTACGTTGAACAAAATGGCAACCTGAAAATTTTGATTGGATGTGTTTAATGAGTGCATAATCCCCTCCCTAGATTTGGTATATGTCTTGAACTGGGGCAGATAAGAAGGATTCATGTTAAGAAAACAATTCCTAACATTTACAATTCTTAAAATATCTGGTGAGTTTGATGGTCATTCAAACGAGTCCTTGTATTATAAATAAAAGTGGTTTGGAGATCAACCAGCCACGGGGGGGGGATATATCCGAGGTAGCATTTTCAAGACGTAGGATTTTCCGTGGAGGTTATTTCTTGGGGGGGGGGGGAGAACGCCGGATCCCCTGTGAGATATACATTATTGTGAAAAATAGGTTCGATAGTTTTAATACCTAACTTGTTTGCGTTTTAAGTTAGATTAAGTAATTAATCTACACCAGGTCAAGGCTATCCTATAGTTACCTGGCCTAGGGCATTTATATTTGCAAAGGTCTAAGAAACCAAAACATAGAGTATTGAATGGTATTAGGCTATGCTTTTGTTGCTATTCTAACTAGTTCCAGTGCTTCCAATCAGGGAGGGGGCCCTGATGAAGAAATCAAAGTGCCCCCTCCTTAGATTTAGCCTAATTCTATATTTTGGGTTGATTGGTAGGAAAAATGTTAATAAAAAAATAATTAATTCAAAAAATTCCGAATATTTGTAGTTAACATATTTTGACAGCAGCTTTCTTATAATTTACCCTCAAACCCCCCTGCACCCCCGTAATGGTTAAATATTTAGCCCTAATTATATATTTCCTGTTCATTTGCCATGCGTTACTGTGAAGCAGCATGTAAACCACGATTATTCTGCAAATTATGAAATAAAGATTGTTTTCTTAACATGTTCCTTCTCAACAGCCCCAAATCTAGACTTACACCCTTGATTAAAAAGAAATATACTCCCCCAACATTTTTGAATGTCGCAACTGGTTAACCTAGCTCTCGATATTAACCTTGAGCAAAACTATCATTTATAGCTAGTGGACAATCACTAGGCCTAGATTTGCAAGAGGCTAGCATAGAGAAGGTTATTCACAACTATGGTATAGCTTTTTCTATCTTCTACGGAAAAATTCAGAATAGAACTTTAAATTTCTTTGTGTCTTTGTGAAATTAAAACTGAAGTGGAAGATTTTTATTTTCTCTGGAGAAATTAGAATTGAATTGCGTTCTTTGGTAAAATTAAGAAGAGAACTTGAACTTCTATCTTCTATGAAAAATTTGGAATATTATTTTAAATTTTTTCATCTCTTTGAGAAAAATCTGAACTGAAGTGGAAAATTTTTATATTATTTTTCAAAAATAGAATTGATCAATAAATTATTTCTTTTTCATTGAGAAAATTCAGAAGAGAACTTGAACTTTTCTTCACTTCGTTTAGAAAATTTAAAATTGAAGTAGAATTTTTTGTCTTCATAGCAAATATTCACAACTATGGTATAGTTTTTTCCTTCTACTACGGAAAAGTTTAGAATAGAACTTTAATTTTCTTTATGTTTTGGTGAACTTAAAATTGCAGTGGAGTATTTTATTTTCTCTGGAGAAATTAGAATTGAATTGTGTTCTTTGGTAAAATTTAGAAGAGAACTTGAACTTTTCTCTTTTCAAGGAGAAATTTGGAACATTATTTTAAATTTTTTCATCACTTTGAGAAAAATCTGAACTGAAGCGGAAAACTTTTATATTGTTTTGAAAAATAGAATTGATCAATAACTTATTTCTTTTCATTGAGAAAATTCAGAATAGAACTTAAACTTTTCTTCACTTCGTTTAGAAAATTTAGAATGGAACTTTAGATTTCTTTGTTTTTTTTGAAATTAGAAAATGAAGTTGAAGATTTTTATTTTCACAAGAGAATTTAGAACTGAATTTTGTTCTTTGGCAAAATTCAGAAGAGAGCTAGAACTTTTCTATCTTCTATGAAAAATTTGGAACATTATTTAATTTTTTTTCATCTCTTTGAGAAAAATTTGAACTGAAGTGGAAAATTTTTATATCATTTTGGAAAAATTATTTCTTATTACTTGGAATATTATTATTGTCTATTACTTTGGAATAGCTTATTTCTTATTCATTGAGAAGATTCAGAATAGAAATTAAACTTTTCTTCACTTCTTTGAGAAAATTTAAAATTGAAGTAGAACTTTTTATCTTCTGGGAAAATATTCACAATTATGGTATTACTTTTGCTATCTACCATCAAAAAATTTAGAATAGAACTTTAAATTTCTTTATGTCTTGGTGAACTGAAATTTGAAGTCAAAGATTTTTATTCTCTCTGGAGAAATTAGAATTTAAATGTGTTCTTTGGTAAAATTCAGAAGAGAACTTGAACTTTTATATCTTCTATGAAAAATTTGCAACATTATTTTAAATTTTTTCATCTCTTTGAGAAAAATCTGAACTGAAGTGAAAAATTTTTATACTATTTGGAAAAGTAGAATTGAATAATAACTTATTTCTTTTTCATTGAGAAGATTTAGAATTAAAGTGGAACTTTTCATCTTCCGGGAAAATATTCACAACTATGGTATAGCTTTTTCTATCTACTACGGAAAAATTTAGAATAAATCTTTAAATTTCTTTGTGTCTTGGTGAACTTAAAACTGAAGTGAAAGCTTTTTATTTTCTCTGGAGAAATTCGAATTGAATTGTGTTCTTTGGTAAAATTCAGAAGAGAACTTGAACTTTTCTATCTTTTATTAAATTTTGGAACATTATTTTAAATTTTTTATCTCTTTGAGAAAAATCTGAGCTGAAGTGGAAAATTTGATATCTTTGGTGGAAAAACTTAATAGTTCAAACAGAAAAAGTGTTATCACTGATGAAAAATATTATCTCTAAGAGAATGTTACTTTGATGAGAAGGTTTGTTAGTGTTAAGCAAAACTTGCTACTTCTGACAGAAAAGTTGTTATCCCCAATCAAAAAATTGTTACTTCTAAGAAAAACTTGGTAACTTTGGTTGAAAAGTTGCTAGTTCGAACAGAAATTTTGTGTGTTCAGTAGGAGTATGTTAGTTTTAAGGTAAAATTTCGTTACTTTGATGAGAAGGTTTGTTAGTGTTAAGCAAAACTTGCTACTTCTGACAGAAAAGTTGTTATCACAATCACAAAAATGTTATATCTAATAAAAACTTTGGTATCTTTGGTAGAAAGCTTGCTATTTCGAACAGAAAAAGCGTTATCACTGACGAAAAATATTATTTCTAAGAGAAATTTGTGTGTGTTCAGTAAAAGTATGTTAGTTTTAAGGTGAAATGTTTTTACTTTGATGAGAAGGTTTTTTAGTGTTAAGCAGAACTTGCTACGTCTGACAGAAAAGTTGTTATCACAATAAAAAAAAATTTTACTTCTAAAAAAATTTAGTATCTTTGGTGGGAAACTTGCTAGTTCAAACACAAAAAGTGGTATCACTGACGAAAAATATTATTTCTAGGAGAATTTTGTGTGTGTTCAGTAAAAGTGTGTTTGTTTTAAGGTAAAATGTTTTTACTTTGATGAGAAGGTTTGTTAGTGTTAAGCAGAACTCCCTAGTTCTGACAGAAAAGTTGTTATCACAATAAAAAAAATTTTACTTCTAAGAAGAAGTTTGGTATCTTTGACAGAAAACTTGCTCGTTCGAGCAGAAAAAGTGTTATCACTACTGAAAAATATTATTTCTAAGAGAAATTTGTGTGTGTTCATTAAAAGTATGTTACTTTTAAGATAAAATGTTGTTACTTTGATGAGAAGGTTTGTTAGTGTTAAACAGAACTTGCTACTTCTGACAGAAAAGTTGTTATCACAATCAAAAAATTTTTACTTCTAAGAAAAAATTTGGTATCTTTGACCGAAAACTTGCTAAATCGAACAGAAAAAGTGTTATCACTAATGAAAAATATTATTTCTAAGAGAAATTTGTATGTGTTCAGTAAAAGTATGTTACTTTTAAGATAAAATGTTGTTACTTGGATGAGAAGGTTTATTAGTGTTAAACAGAACTATCTACTTCTGACAGAAAAGTTGTTATCACAATCGAAAAATTGTTACTTCTAAGAAAAATTTTGGTATGTTTGACAGAAAACTTGCTAGATCGAACAGAAAAAGTTTTATCACTAATGAAAAATATTATTTCTAAGAGAGAAAATGTTGTGATGAGAGCTTGTAGTGTTACAGAACTCTGACGAAACTGTCAAATAAAATGTTACTTTGTATCTTGTAGAAACTTGCTAGTCGAGCAGAAAAGTGTTATCATGATGAAAAATATTTCTAAGATAGTGTGCAGTAAAATGTTAGTTTTAAAGGTAAAATGTCGTTACTTTGATGAGAAGGTTTGTTAGTGTTAAGGAGAACTTGTTACTTCTGACAGAAAAGTTGTTATCCCCAATCAAAAAAATGTTACTTCAAAGAAAAAATTTGGTATCTTTGGTAGAAAAGTTGTTAGTTGGAACAGAAAAAGTGTTATCACTGATGAAAAATATTATTTCTAAGAGTAATTTTTGTGTGATCATTAAAAGTAAGTTAGTATTAAGGTAAAATGTCGTTAATTTGATGAGAAGGTTTGTTAGTGTTAGGCAGAACTTGCTACTTCTGACAGAAAAGTTGTTATCACAATCAAAATAATGTTACTTATAAGACAAAATTTTGTATCTTTGGTGGAAAACTTGCTAGTTCGAACACAAAAAGTGTTATCACTGATTAAAAATATTATTTCTAAGAGAAAATTGTGTGCGTTCAGTAAAAGTAAGTTATTTTTAAAGGTAAAATGTCGTTACTTTGATGAGAAGGTTTGTTAGTGTTAGGCAAAACTTGCTACTTCTGACAGAAAAGTTGTTATCACAATAAAAAAAAATTTTACTTCTAAGAAAAAATTTGGTATCTTTGACAGAAAAGTTGCTATTTCGAACAGAAAAAGTGTTATCACTAATGAAAAATATTATTTCTAAGAGAAATCTGTGTTTGTTCATTAAAAGTATGTTGGTTTTAAGGTAAAATGTCGTTACTTTTATGAGAAGGTTTGTTGATAAAAGCAAAACTTGCTACTTATGACAGAAGAGTTGTTATACCCAATCAATAAATGTTACTTCTGAGAAAAAATTTGGTATCTTTGACAGAAAACTTGCTAGTTCGAACAGAAAAAGTGTTATCACTAATGAAAAATATTATTTCTAAGAGAAATTTATGTGTGTTCATTAAAAGTATGTTAGTTTAAAGGTAAAATGTCGTTACTTTGATGAGAAGGTTTGTTGATAAAAGCAAAACTTGCTACTTCTGACAGAAAAGCTGTTATCCAAAATCAAAAAATGTTACTTCTAAGAAAAAATTTGGTTTCTTTGCAAGAAAACTTGCTAGTTCGACCAGAAAAAGTGTTATCACTAATGAAAAATATTATTTCTAATAGGAATTTGTGTTTGTTCATTAAAAGTACGTTAGTTTTAAGGTAAAATGTCGTTGCTTTGATGAGAAGGTTTGTTAGTGTTAAGCAGAACTTGCTACTTCTGACAAAAAATCTGTTTTCAAAATCAAAAATGTTACGTCTAAGAAAAAATTTGTTATCTTTGGTAGAAAACTTGCTAGTTCAAACAGAAAATGTGCTATTACTAACGAAAAGTATTATTTCTAAGAGAAATTTGCGTGTGTTCAGTAAAAGTATGTTAGTATTAAGGTAAAATGTCGTTACTTTGATGAGAAGGTTTGTTCGTGTTAAGCAGAACTTGCTACTTCTGACAGAAAAGTTATCACAGTCAAAAAATGTTACTTCTAAGAAAAAATTATGTATCTTTGGTAGAAAACTTGCTAGTTCGAACAGAAAACGTGTTATCACTGATGAAAAATATTATTTCTAAGAGAAAATTGTTTGTGTTCAGTAAACATTTGGTGGTATTAAAGAAGATTGTTGTTACTTTGATGCACACATTTAAAATACATGTGATTTTATTAATAATATTTGATTTTGTTCTGAAAAGATATAAAAAAGCCTTTTGAAAGTATTGCTTGGTGATGGGATATTCAAAAAGCCATAAAGTAGAGTTGTGGGTGAAATGGATGATTCATTCAAGTTGTAAATTGGTTTAGGAGGGACATTACGTAAAGAACTTGTTCCGAAATAATACAAAAAAGCCTTTTGAAAAGTATTGCTTGGCGTTGGGGTATTCAAAAAGTCTTAAGGTAGAGTTGTGGTGAAAAGAATTATTACTTCAACTTGTAAAATAGGCTTAGGAGGGATATTAAGAAAAGAACTTGTTCTGAAAAGATATAACAAAGCCTTTTGAAATGTGGGGGCCCTTCTATGTCTCAAGTGCACATAAAAAATATTAAAAAATGGGGGGGCCCTTTTGGGGCGCCAATGGGGCCCTTTTTGGGCACTGGGGGCCCTGTAGGGATGCCAGGGGCCCTTTTGTGGTGTCGGAGGCCCTTTGATGGGCACCGGAGGGCCCTTTGGGAGGCACACGGGGGGCCTTTTTGGGCGCCAAGGAGGCCCTTTGGGGGCGCTGGGGGGACCCTGTGGGGCTCGAAGGCCCTTTGGGGGGCCCCGGGGGCCCTTTGGGATGCCTGGGGGCCTTTGGGGTTGGGGTAGGGGACCTCAAAACACTGTTCAAATGGATTTTGTGTATTATAACGACGACAGAGTTTCACCCTAAATCATCTTCTAATTCATCTTCTAAAATGTCTCAAACGGTTTCACCCAAATAATCCCATAAAAGTAATTTCTGCGTTTTCCTTTTATTTTTGCACCCCTGCGCTGTCACATTTGAAATTCCTAGGAAACCCTTTCCCGCGTTGATCTCTTCATCTCTAAGATGTTCCTAGCTACACTATTATAGTTTCGATAGAATATCAATTTATCACTCTGACCTAAAGATCGGAGAAGAAATATTTAAAAATATAATATTAATTTATCTCTCTCAAGTAAGATCAGAGAAGCCACATTTAAAAATAGAATTTCTATCTTTTTAGAATCCCGTATAATTCCTAGGAAACAAGTGATGTCATTTCTAATTTCCCTTTCGTAGATCAATAATTCTCCTCGATTATGCAAATCAATTTCTCAGAAATTCTGTCCCTCGGTTATGCAATCTATTTCTCGGAAATCCACTTCCCCCTCTTGCCTTACATCAACAAATCTCTCTCCCCCGTCAATGCACATGTGCAAACTTCAACCCCGT
>NC_142796.1:50160789-50191962 GCF_049724085.1 Artemia sp. Qi Xiang Cuo
TATCACTGACTAAAAATAAATTGTCTAAGAAAAATTTCTGTGTGGTCATTAAAAGTTTCTTAGTTTTACGGTAAAATATCGTTACATTGAATAAAGGATTTGTTAGTCTTAAGAAAAAAACTTGCTACTGCTGACAGAAACGTTGATATTACAATCAAAAATTGTACTACTATGAAATTATTTGGTATATTTGCTAGAAAATTTTCTCGTTCGAACTGAAAAAGTGTTATAACTGACGAAAAATATAATTTCTAAGAGAAATTTGTGTGTGTTCGTTAAATTTTTGATAGTATTAAAGTTAAAATGCTTTTAGTATGATGAGAATGTTTGTTTGTGTTGAGTAGAAATTGCTAATTCTGACAGAAAATTTGTTATCACAATAAAAAAATAAAACTCCTAAGAAAAAATTTGGTATCTTTGGTAGAAAACTTGCTAGTTCGAACAGAAAAAGTGTTATCACTGACGAAAAATATTATTTCTAAGAAAAATTTGTGTGTGTTCAGTAAAAGTATATTAGTATGAAGGTAAAATATCATTACATTGATGAGAATGTTTGTTAGTGTTCAGAAAAACTTAATACTTCTGATAGAAAAGTTGTTATCACAATCAAAAAATGTTACTTCTATGAAAATATTTGGTATCTTTGGTAGAAAACTTGCTAGTTCGAACAGAAAAAGTGTTATCACTGACGAAAAATATTATTTCTAAGAGAAATTTATGTGTGTTCAGTAAAAGTATATTAGTATTAAAGTAAAATATCGTTACTTTGATGAGAATGTTTGTTAGTGTTAAGCAAAACTTGCTACTTCTGATAGAAAAGTTGTTATCACAATCAAAAAATGTTACTTCCATGAAAATATTTGTTATATCTGGTACAAACTATGCAATTTCAGACAGAAAAAGTTCGATCCCTGACAAGATAATCTATATCGTAGGGTAATTTCCGCTTTTCCAGCATAAGTATGCTAGTATTAAGCTCATATGACAATAATTTGAGTAGTAGGAGCTCTAGTTTTGTTAACAACTCGCCAACTCCTACAAACAAGACGTTATTGCAGTCAAAAAATTTAACATCTATGTAAAATTTTGTTATCTATGGTATACAAATTGCTCGTTTTAACAGAAAAGTATTATCACTGACGAAAAATATTATTTTTGAGAAAAATTTGTGTTTGTCCAGTAAAAGTATGTTAGTATTAAGTTTAAAATATCATTACTTTTATGATAATGTTTGTTTGTGTTAAGCAAAACTTGCTACTTTTGATATAAAAGTTGCTGTCATAATAAAAAAATTTTACTAATATTAAAATATTTGGTATCTTTGGTAGAAAACTTGCTATTTCGAACAGAAAAAGTATTATTAGTGATGAAAAAAATTATTTATCAGAGAAATTTCAGTGTGTTCAGTAAAAGTATCTTAGTATTAGGGTAAAATATCTTTACTTTGATGAGAATGTTTGTTAGTGTTGAGCAAAACTTGCTACTTCTGACAGAAAAGTTGCTATCACAATCAAAAAATGTTACTTCTATAAAAATATTTGGTATCTTTGGTAGAAAACTTGCTAGTTCGAACAGAAAAAGTGTTATCACTGATGAAAAATATTATTTCTAAGAAAAATTTGTTTTTGTCCAGTAATATTATGTTAGTATTTATGGTAAAATATAATTACTTTGATTATAATGTTTGTCAATGTTAAGCGAAACTAGCTACTTCTGATAGAAAAGTTGTTATCACAATAAAAAAATGTTACTTCTATGAAAATATTGGGTATCTTTGGTAGAAAACTTGCTAGTTCGAACAGAAAAAGTGTTATTAGTGATGAAAAATATTATTTCTAAGAGAAATTTGTGTTTGTTCAGTAAAAGTATGTTAGTATTTAGGTTAAAATGTTTTTACTTTGATGAGAAGGATTGTTTGTGTTAAGCAAAACTTGCTAGTTCTGACAAAAAAGTTGTTATCATAATAAAAAAATGTTACTTACATGAAAATATTTGGTATATTTGTTAGAAAACTTGCTAGTTCGAACAGAAAAAGTGTTATCAGTGACGAAAAATATTATTTCTAAGAAAAATTTGTGTGTGTTCAGTAAAAGTATGTTAGTATTAAGGTAAAATATCATTACTTTGATGAGAATGTTTGTTAGTGTTAAGCAAAACTTGCTAGTTCTGACAGAAAGGTTGTTATCAAAATAAAAAAACTTTACTTCTACGAAAAAATTTGGTATCTTTGGTAGAAAATATGTTAGTTCGAACAAAAAAAGTGTTATCATGGACGAAAAATATTATTTCTAAGAAAAATTTTTGTTTGTTGGTCTTTTGGGTGCTGCTTCGAAAATAATGCCAGTTGAGGAATATTTCAGTCCAATATATTTTGTGTCAGTCACACCAAAAATTATTATATCTGAAAAAAAGGGCTTAAATTAAATAAATATGTAATATTTCTGAAACTCTAACAAATACAGCTCACTTTCATAGAATAAACTGAGAAGGAGTGAGTGTGTTCAAAGATCCCAACTTGAAAACTGTGAAAATGGTTGGCAAATAAGTAACGTTTTATATTTCAGCAACCGCTCCTCTGAGTAAATATTTGGAGGGGTCAATTTTCTGAGGAATAACTCAAAGCATTGTTATACAAACATTCAGCTTAAATACTTAAAAAGAAATTGAAGCTGTGTTTAGTAGCATCTATCACATTTAGAAGGGCCATGGATCAATCACGTCCCGAAAATTTACCATAAGTAAAGAGAAATCTTTGTCTAAAGCAACCTAAACTATGAAAATCATAGTTTTATTATATTACATTCAACTTTTCTCAGAAATAACTCAATGCATTATTATACGAACGTTCATTTTTTTTTCAAGCGCATGCCAGGTCAATAAAGAATATATTTTACTACCTTTTATTCAAATGCTATAGTTAAAATCGCTAAAATGTCAAAGAGAAATGGTTAGACACTGAAGTCGAAAACAATTATGATAAAAACAATTATCTTTTCATTTTCTATTTTGTCACTAATAAAAGTGCTAACCCCCTCCCCAAAAAAAATCCTGGATTCACGCCCCCCCCCCCCTCCCCTAAATTTAGGAAAATTAAGCCATCCCTCTCATTGAGTTAATCTTGTGACATATTCAATCGAAAGGCATATCAATAAAGCATATATTTTACTACCTTTTATTCGAATGCTATGGCTAAAATCGCTAAAATATCAAAGAGAAATGGTTAGACAATGAAGTCGAAAACAATTATGATAAAAACAATTTTTCATTTTCTATTTTGTCACTAATAAAAGCGCTAACCCCCTCCCCTACAAAAATCCTGGATACAAACTTGCCCCCTCCGCTAAATTTAGGAAAATTAAGCCATCCCTCTAATTGAGTTAATCTTACGATATATTCAAGCGAAATGCATATCAATAAAGAATATATCTTACTACCTTTTATTCAAATGCTATAGCTAAAATCACTAAAATATCAAAGAGAAATGGTTAGACACTGAAGTTGAAAACAATCATGGTAAAAACAATCTTTCATTTCTATTTTGTCACTATTAAAAGTGCTAACCCCCTCCCCAACAAAAATCCTGGATTCACGCCGCCCCTCCCCTAAATTTATGAAAATTAATCCTTCCCTAGGTCCACCCTCTCATTGAGTTAATCTTGCGATATATTCAAGCGAAAGGCATATCAATAAAGAATATATCTTACTACCTTTTATTCAAATGCTATAGCTAAAATCACTAAAATATCAAAGAGAAAGGGTTAGACACTGAAGTTGAAAACAATTATGGTAAAAACAATCTTTCATTTCTATTTTGTCACTAATAAAGGCGTTAACCCTCTCCCCAACAAAAATCCTGGATTCACGCCCCCCACCCCAAAATTTAGGAAAATTAAGCCAACCCACTCATTGAGTTAATCTTGCGATATATTCAAGCGAACGGCATATCTATAAAGAATATATCTTACTACCTTTTATTCAAATGATATTGTTAATATCACTAAAATATCAAAGATAAATGTTTAGACACTGAAGTTGAACACAATTATGGTAAAAACAATATTTTATTTATATTTTCTCACTATTAAAAGTGCTAACCCTCTCTCGAGCAAAAATCCTGGAGTCACGCTTACCTCCTAGGAATATAAAAAAAACTTTAACGAAAGAAAGCTTGAAAATAATCTGTTTTACTTCTCCAAAATAGCGCATTGCGTCTGCGCCTAATTATTACAATTGCCTCAAAGTGTTTTAATTTTGACGGAGAAACAGTTCCTTTTGACTTTGGCTGCCGCGTTCGTAAACACATAGGAAAAGGGGTGACAGCTAATTTTAACCTCGCGTAGAGCATTATGTCAAAATATTACGACAATGCTTTAAGATTTGACGGAAGTCTCAGTTAGAGAAAAGATTACAATAAGGAAAAGCTAAATTTTTCGAAAGGATAATTATTTCTATTTGCGAGAATTTTGGTTGTAAAAAAAAATGGGGGCGGGTTAGGTTTAGGTAATAAAAAGAATATATTTTATGTTTTCTATCGAGTATAAAGATTGTATAGTGATGTTTGTACTAGAGTGGGAGGGGGGGGGGATTTACCTGAAAATAATGGAGGGTGACCAAGGAAAATAATTTTATTTGAAAATAAAAAATTTACTTACATTGCAAATTGAAGTTGGCATGGCTTCTAATTCATCAAATTTATCCATTATGTCAAAATACTTTCTGATAATTTAATCACATTGCATGTCGGTTATATACGAAATCTAAAGGGCGAATTGTTATGTAACGGGAAATCATATGTAACAAGCCCTCTGATTGGCTTAGAGAGGATATGTAACCAGCCCTCTGATTGGCTGAGAAGGAAACACGTGATCTAACTGTTTTCTATTTCTGGAAACTCTTAACATTCGCCTCGAGCATGCCCAAAACAACAACAACAACAAATGCTGTTTTCTATTTCTGGAAACTCATAACATTCGCTGAGAGCGTGCACTTGCCCAAAACAACAACATCGACCATGACATTCGCTGAGAGCGTGCACTTACAACAGCAACAACAACATCGACCTTGACATTCGCTGAGAGCGTGCACTTACAACATCAACAACAACAACACCTTTGGAAATTTAGGTCATTGGCCCCATTAACCACGTGTTCTCCCTAATGACTCTATGCCCATATTTGATGTTAAAAAAAGTTGTAGGTGGCAGCAGGGGTGAGGGGTGGGACCTTTACCCCCCTTTCTACTAATGCATTATTTATTATTTTTTTTCCTTTAGAGCAGGGCACTTCGTATCGAAGAAGTTGTCGTAGAAACGTCAAAAAGGGCTCATTCAATTGGAAATTAGAGTGGCTTGTGCCCTTTTTAATAGTCGAAAGTGATTGGAAGGCAACTAACACCCCTTCCACGCCCACCATTTCCCGAAACACATCCAATCAAAATTTTTAGACAGCCATTTTGTTCAGCGTAGCTGATTTCCACATAGAAATTATGTTTTTGAGGAGGACACTCCCCCATAGCCTTCAGGGCAAGGGTTGTAAGTTGTGCCCTGGGGGCATAAAAGGTTTTTAAAGAAGGCGTTGTCATAGAAACTTCAAAAAAGGCTCATTCGATTGGAAATTCAAAGGGCTGGTGCTCTTTTTAATAGTCGAAAGTGATTGGAGGGCAACTAGCCCCCCCCCCACGCCCATCATTCCCCCAAACATATCCAATCAAAATTTTGAGATATCCATTTTGTTCAGCGTGGTTGATTTCCAGATAGAAATTATGTTTTTGAGCAGGTCACTCCCCCACAGCCTTGAGGTCAAGGGTTGTAAGTTATCCCCTGGGGGCATATAAGGTTTTTATAGAAGGCGTGGTCTAGAAACTTCAAAAAAGGCTCATTCGATTGGAAATTCCAAGGGCTAGTGCAATTTTTAATAGTCGAAAGTGATTGGAGGGCAACTAGCCCCCCCTCCACGCCACTCATTCCCCTCAACGCATCCAATCAAAATTTTGAGATAGCTATTTTGTTCAACATAGTTGATAGATAGAAAACATGTTTTTGAGGAGGACACTCCCCCAAACCATCGGGGCAAGGATTTTAAGTTATGCCCTGAGGGCATATAAGAACGATGTTGGCACAATGGATTATTTTTTATTTTTTCCTTTAGAGCAGGGCATTTCGTATCGAAGAAGTTGTCGTAGAAACTTCGAAAAGGGCTCATTCAATTGGAAATTCGAGCGGCTTGTGCCCTTTTTAATATTCGAAAGTGATTGGAAAGCAACTAGCACCCCTTCCACGCCCACCATTTCCCCAAACACATCCAATCAAAATTTTGAGATAGCCATTTTGTTCCACGCAGTTTAAAGTTCAGGAAATTATACTTTTGAGCAGGACACTTCCCCCAGAAACTTCGCGGCAAGGGTTATAAGTTATGTACTGAAGGCATATAAGTTTTTATTGAAATCCTTGTCGTAGAAACTTGAAAAAGGGCTCATTCGACTGGAAATTCAAAGGGCTAGCGCCCTTTTTAATAGTCGACAGTGATTGGAGGGAAACTAATCCCCCTCTTACGCCCACCCTTTCCCAAAACACATCCAATAAAAATTTTGAGATTGCAATTTTGTTATGGCGATC
Organism: Artemia sp. Qi Xiang Cuo; assembly: GCF_049724085.1. Taxonomy (NCBI): domain Eukaryota; kingdom Metazoa; phylum Arthropoda; class Branchiopoda; order Anostraca; family Artemiidae; genus Artemia; species Artemia sp. Qi Xiang Cuo. The sequence goes on from NC_142796.1 coordinate 50,167,403, forward strand.
TTAATTGGAAAGATCGTGATGTTACAAAAACATATCTCCAAACGTAATGCAGCCTGTGTCAGCCTTAGGGCAAGAGACCGAGGCTATGAAGAATTCACCGTTTTGCAGAATTGAATTCATAAATAAATTTTCTAGGAAAGGTATTCGTGACCTTTCTATTGTTGAAATCAGGATCGTATGAATTTTCTGTTCATGGGTATTTTAGGTTAAAAAAAAAAAAATCTGAGAGACAACCCCAACCTTTGCAAATGACTAAATAAAAACGAAAGAATTTTATCTGTAAATAGCAATATAAAAGCAAAGCAAGAATGTTACACTTTGTTGTAGTTTTGTTTGGTTGACAGACTCTTTGATCTCCTCTTCCCTATATTCCCTTATAATTATGTTCATGAAGGCTGCTCAAACTGAATCGATGGTCACACAATATAGGAAGAGGACTCTTTTGAATAAAAATTATGAATTCTCATGCCAAGTTTGTGGAGCGGAAATTGTGGGGGGGGGGGGTAACAAGACCTCTCTTGACAAAACGAAATGTGAGTATTACAGACAAAACAGCTATTCAAATGAGAACAGATGAAATTTAAACCAATGGTCATGGATGTAAACTCCCTGATCAAAGATCAGATAAGCCCGAACCCCATCCCCACTCAAAACTTATTAACGATGTTTTATTCCAGTTCTTAAGAAAACTGGCCCCTGGACTTCCCTGCATGACCCCCCCCCCTGACCCTCCTAAGCCTGTCACCCCGCCCCCCCCCCCCAAAGAAAAAAAACGTATTAACGTTTTTTTCCAAAAATAATTGGGATTATTTTTAATTAGCCCTTTCTAAATTTTCATTTGTCGAAAACTACTGTATACTAAACTTCGAATACCGTATCACTAAATTCATCACAATCTTCAAATATTAGTGGAAGTAAAAAAAACTCCTTCAGGCAAACTTCAGAAGTATATTTGAACTGCGGGATGGGCTATAGTTATCGTCAATTAAAATGAACTTATCCACTCTAGACAAGTTCACTTATCCAGAGTGGACTGACCACTTTGGACTGACAGAGGGGACTGACCCCTCTCACGCCCACCATTTCCCCAAACACAAGTAATAAAAATTGTTTTTGCTGTGCTGGTTTTCAGACATTCTCATTTGTCAACTGTATATAAATACACAATAAAACCATTGTTTATTATGATTTCTTTGGTTGTATTGCCAGATATCAGGAAGATCTCTCTTGATCTCTAGGAAACGCTCAATTGGGAATCTGAGGTATAGAAAACAAGAATTTTTTTTCCAGAAAAGGGCAACAAAAACTCACTAGATTTCATCTATATGAACTCAGATAAAACGGGGAATTAAACTCCTAATTCTGTTACCTCTCGCCTTAAATTTAGTCCTTTCTTGAATGAAAACCCCCCTTCCATTATACTGCCACACCCACCATTTTCCCAAATACACTGTCACTGAAAAAGGTATTCATGTTTGAACTTCATTCTCCAAAAAGACTAGGTGAAAACAGGTAAGCCTTTCAGTGAATGTTGAGGAGAGTACTGAACTAAATCAAAACATGTTATGTGTTTACGGATTGTCTAAAGGGTGAAACTCATGAATGACTGGGTATATCAATTTGGAACTTTGAGTTTGAATTTCCAGTACTTTTTGCTAACGGAGAATGCTGACCTAGTTGCTGGTGGCTCCTCGAATACACTCCTTTATGGGCTACCTTGCATGTATAGGTTTTGATGAGTAGCTTTCTACTGTGGTGTTTGAGTGCATGTTTGTGAGAGTCAGTAGAAGCCTATTATGATTGTGATAGTCGAAGAATTTCTCTCGATTCCTTAAAAACAGTGTATGTCAAGGTGTTTTTTTTTTCTATACCCTAGTTGGTCCCTAAAGAGAGAAAGCCGATAAATTACAAGGTTTTAATTTCCGTTATTCAGAGCATTGTTACAACTTCGACAACAAAAAGTAAATATAATTGGTCATTTCTGCACTTCCAAACAAGATAAAATCTTGTTCTACAAAACAAGAACAATAAATAAAATGCATCCAAGGCGACTCTGAATTCTGACCAAAATTTCAAAAAAATTCAAACTTTTTGAAATTTTTGGCGAAGTATATTTATTTATTCGTGAGTCTTCAACGGGAAAATGAACGAAAAACAGATTTTTTTGTAAAAAAAAAACAACAAAATAAGACAAGATAATTGTTTGTTGTTTTCTATGCCCTAGTTGGTCCCTAAAGAGAGAAAGCCGATAAAGTACATTTTAGGTCAACTAGAGGAGGTATGAAACTAAATTAAACGGTACTATTTGTGTCCATATTTTTAAAAGGATGTATGTTGTTAAAAATTGCTGAAACTTTTTCTCCAGCATACAAATAACAAGCTAAACTATAAAGTCTTAAAAAAACGAAACGTTTCAAAGTATTATTATCTTTTTCCCTGGAAAGACTATGTCAATACAAAACAAACAGAAATTAATTAGAAAATCTTTTTCCACAAAATATGTTTTTCAAAAAAAGTAAAGAAATCCAGTAAACCAAAAATGAATAAAAATAGAATCAAATAATGTACCAAACATACAACTACCACAGATCAGTATCAATAAATAAATGAAACCCAAAACAAACAGAAATTAAAATGAGTCAGACTCAAAACGAGCAGAAATTAATATGAGTAGGGTTCTAAACCCCATGCGTTCTAAACCCCAAGCATACAACTACCACAAATCAGTAGCAATGAAACCCAAATCAAACAGAAATTAAAATATGTCAAACTCAACACGAGCAGAAATTAATCTGAGTAGGGTTCTAAACCCTATGCTTTCTAAAAGCCAGAATATATTTTGTACTTTTTTTTAATGTTTAAAAAAAAATTTTTTTAATGTTTTCACATTTAAAACCTTAAGAAATCAAAAATTAATTAAGATTTAATGGAATAAATATCAGCATATGTACATTAAACTGACAATGCAAATTTTTTTCAGTAAATTCATTAGAATTTTTTCAGTTCTTTACTGAAAACGTTTGACACTAAGAGCTCAAAATTTTATTCTATGACCAAAAAAATGTATTCTTTTTCTTTTTAATTCTTATATAGCAATTCTTTTAAAAGAATTATTTTTAATGTTTTCACTTTCATATCTTTAAGAAATCAAAAATTAATTAAGATTTTAAGGAATAAATGCCAGCAAATGTATATTAAACTGACAATGCAGATTTTTTCAGTAAATTCATTTGAATTTTTTTCAGTAAAGTACAGATTATATTCTGGCTTTTAGAAAGCATAGTGTTTAGAACCCTATTCAGATTAAGTCTTGGTTACATCATGTGTTGGTTAAGCCTGGGAATGAATTAAAAAAAAAAAATCGAAATTAAATTTTAAAAAAAGTATTTTCAACTATGACTGGGGGAGGGGGTAATTTTCCTCAGGGATTGTCCTTAATGGGGTTGGAGAATTTTTCAAGAAAATACACCTAAACCTACGCTATAGATAATAGCCCAAGCAATCAAACTATTTCTGAAGGACAGATCGTATTTGGACTTATCAATTTATTAATGTCTAAGCTTTATAGACAAAAAACTCACTGAATCTAATGAACTAGCTTTGCTTATTGTTTGCACCGTAGTAATTTAGACGAAAATGTAGCATTTCCCTTGAAAATTTTGAATAAAATTTCTGTGAATGCGGAATAAAAACACAATTGAAAAATTATAATGAAAACAAAATAATACCGTTTTTGACATATTTTCTTGACCAATTATAAATACATACATTGGTGGGCGTGTAATTATAATTTAAGCTCGAAAGTTAACTAACTTACAATAATAATTCTTCTCATGTTAAAAATTACCTTATTAGCAGTCATGTTAAAATTACTGGGAATTAGAAAGTTGAATCGGAGCTCTCAAGCAGGGATGTAGCTCCAAAATTTGTGGGGGAGAGGGGGGGGCAAGAGGGATCTCAATCTGAAAAGTCAAGAGCATGGGTTATAGAATCATTTTTTCTCCAAATCATTGCCCGCCTGAAACAACGCCACTGCTTTCAAGGTTATTTTTAGAAATAGAATAAATTATGAATACATTTTTCAGTAAATTCATTTGAATTTTTTTTTCAGTTCTTTACTGAAAATGTTTGACACTAAGAGCTCAAAATCTTATTCTATGGCAAAAAAATTTATTCTTATTCTTTTTAATTCTTATACAGCAATTCTTTTAAAAAAATTCTTTTTAATGTTTTCACTTTTATAACTTTAAGAAATCAAAAATTAATTAAGATTTTAAGGAATAAATATCAACATATGTATATTAAACTGACAATGCACATTTTTTTCAGTAAATTCATTTGAATTTTTTTCAGTAAAGTACAAATTATATTCTGGCTTTTAGAAAGCATAGGGTTTCGAACCCTATTCAGATTAAGTCTTACATCATGTCTTGTTAAACCTGGGCATGAATTTAAAAAAAAAAAAAAAAGAAAAGAAAAAACACCTAAACCTATAGATAACACCTAATCATACGCTATAGATAATAACCCAGGCAATCAAACCATTTCCCAAGGACAGATTATCTTTAGACTTATCAATTTATAATTTTCTAAGCTTTTACAGACAGAAATCTTACCAAATATCTTAATCCATCTGAGCTTATTTTTTGTTCTTTAACTAAGTTCATAAAAAAAGTGGGCTTCATTCGACAATATTGAATGAAAACTTTATGAATACGGAATTAAAACATGATTGAAAAATTAAAAAGAAAAAAATAATACCGTTTTTGACACAATTTCTTGACTAATTATTAATACATAAATTGGTGGGCGTGTAATAATAATTTAAGCTCGAAAGATGACTAACTTATAATAATACTTCTTCTCATGTTAAAAATTACCTTATTAGCAGTCATGTTAAGTTTAATGGGAATTACAAAGTTGAATTGGAGTTCTCAAGCAGGGATGTAGCTCCAACACTTTATCGGGGGGGGGGGGAATTAGGATCTCCATCCGAAAAGTCAAGAGCATGGGCTATAGAATCATTTTTTCTCCAAATCATTGCCCGCCTGAAACAACTGCCACTGCTTTCAAAGTTATTTTTAGAAATAGAATTAATTATGAATAATTTTTTATGGCCATAGAATAAGATTTTGAGCTCTTAGTATTAAACGATTTCAGTAAAGAAATGAAAAAAAATTCAAATGAATTTACTGAAAAAAATATACATTGTCAGTATAATGCACATATGCTGATATTTATTCCATAAAATCTTAATTAATTTTTTATTTCTTAAGGTTATAAAAGTGAAAACATTAAAAAAAAAATTGAATAAAGTACAAATTATGTTCTTGCTTTTAGAAAGCATAGGGTTTAGAACCCTACTCAGATTAATTTCTGCTCGTTTTGAGTTTAACTTTTTTTTAATTTCTGTTTGTTTCGGGTTTCATTTATTTATTGATACTGATTTGTGGTACTTGTATGCTTGGTAGATTATTTGATCCTATTTTGTTCATTAAACTGACCATACACATTTTTTCAGTAAATTCATTTGAATTTTTTTCAGTAAAATACAAACTATATTCTAGCTTTTAGAACGCATGGGGTTTAGAACCCTACTCATATTAATTTCTGCTCGTTTTGAGTTTGACTTCTTTGCTTTTTTTTTTGAAAAACTTATTTTGTGAAAAAAGTTTTTTTTAATTAATTCTAATTAAACGGCCTTTGTCATTTAGAGGTCATTCTTAACGAATTTTAACAAAATTCAAACTTTAGCGTAAAGAGCCGTTGTATATTTTAAATAATCTTATTTTCCCTCGGGATTTCTATCAATTACTTTTAAGCAATTTGAATTGATTGCACTCCAAACAAGAAATATTTTGACCACAAGGTACTTCTCGTTCATGTAACTTTAATTCAGAAACACATCTAAAACAATAGATTTAGCTTACCCCTTTAGGAATCTGATATCCGGAAAGGACAGTATCTTTGGTAGTAAATCGGGCATTCACATTAGCAGCTGGTGACAGCCTGAATTAAAGAGCACGTTTTTTTACTTATAAGTAAATCACAGTAAAACAGAGAAGCTACCTGTAAAAAATGTTTGACTAAAAAACGTTTCATTTTTATTATGGGCTTATAATTTCACACAGAGGAACTGATCAGCCAAAATCTAGCTTTTGGTCCTTTTTCTGTTTTAAAACTAACCACAAGATCACAGAAAAATCAACCAGGTTTTTAAAAGGGTGGGTCAATTGACTTCTCTTTCTACTACTTGCTTAGGGAAAAGTTCGATTGCTTACGAAAATGTGTCACAGACGTAAACCTAAAATTAAACACATGTTTCACCACAAAATTTTGGAGAAGTATTTATTGAGAAGTAAACTCCCATCGTTTATATGTTGCTAGATCACAAGGAAACAGAAACTTTACTTGCAACAAATGTTAGTACTAACATACTTTGCGTTCCCTTTACTGGCAAGAATTTTACACGAGATAACAAATCAGGTGAAATATATATTTTTCTTTTTACTCGGGTAGAAATAAAAAAAGGCGGGTATTTTTTTTCTTGCTTAACTAAACTTCAAGAATATCGTAACGTGCTTACAAAAACACGTCACAACCGTAAGCTAATGAAATTAAACCGGATATTGTACCACGGATTTATGAGAAAGTAATCTCTCTTTTTTTTCTTTGCCTAACTATATAAGCAGAATTATAAATGTTCATAGAAAATGCAATGTAATATTGATCTTGCCCTATCAATTATGTAGTTGCCAGTCGAAATTGTGAACGGGTTTGATTGATGGTTTTTCAGTGAAAAATCTTTTTTTTTATTATTATTAACCTCCCAACCATATAAAGATTCAGATCTTTGACGAATTTAATAAAATTTTAATGATTCATATTTTCTAGTTTTTTTTCTTGTCAAATCTTATCTGTTACTTTCAACAGGTTTCTTTATGAAAACCTAAAAATTCTTCTTATTCCTTGTGCCTTTTTCAGATCATTTACTCAAGGTCGTATCCAGAGGGGGGGGGTAGGGGGTTTGAAACCCCGAAATGTCTGTCTGACTCGTAAAAAGTAACAAAAATGGACATAAACAAATTTTGTATGTGTTTTTTAGTTTTTTTTTGTGTAAATACCCCCCCCCCAAAAAAAAATTAATAAAATCCCATGCGAAAAAAAATCCTGGGTACGACCTTGCGTTTACTTTCGACTTTTCATCTTTATTTGTAGCGGCTGATCAAATCAGCGACGGTAGTGATGAAATCAATAAGATTTGGATTGCCTCCTACTGATGTTTGAAACGATGTTCTAGGACAGCAGTCGCCAACCTGTGGTCCATGGACAACTGGTAGTTCATGAAAATATTTAGATGGTCCACGAAAAAAAGGAATTATTATTAAACAGTGTATATTTTTGTACTTCATGAACATAAAAAATGAAGCGAAATTGAGGAAATTTGTAATAGATTAAAAAAAATTATAGTTATGTTTAATATTATAAAGCTTTATCGCAACTGAAAAAGGCTAAAAAATTATGTTGTACATTCTTGAATCAATATGCTTCTATGTAAGGATGCGTTTAACGATTTCTACTGCTGTGCATTCTTGAATAAGCATAAATCCACGGCAGGATGCATTTCCTTTTAGCTTTCTATTTCTGCGAACAAATTTCTGTGAAAAAGTTTCAATACATTTCAATTTTCAATCCAGTCTCCAGTATTAGTTTAATTCCTATGAGATCTATACATTCCTGATTTTCTGTGGCCCGGCATAAGCTCCTTGAGCCCTTGAAAGTAAACTAATAGTTATGTAAGTAATTGTTACCGAAGTTGATACATATGAAGTGCACAGCTATCAGTTTGAAAATTATTTAAATAATGGACTTTCCTGAAACTATTGAGCAAGAAAGGGCAAGGACCCATAATGAGTGAGAAAAGGCAAGTGAATATTTTGCACTTCTTTAGAAAAAGTAAAGATAAAGTGATGGACATAGCAATAATAGTCAGCGGATCAGTGAATTAGATTTACAAGAGCATCCACAGTCCTCGTCAAACAACATTACAAAGAAAATTCAAAAAGAAGGTGAAAAGAAAAACGCAAAATATCAACAACATATGACTCAGGCTACCTGAAATTTGGATTTATCCAAGAACTTTGTAGTGGCCTGGACCCAAGCCTTCTTTGTGTTATTTAGCATGAAACCTTGAAATTATGCCGTGAAACCGTCAATACTTAAAATTAACTTGCAATCAAAATTTGATTGAGATGTTCGTCTGCCAACCGCTTTTGCACCAATGATTTTAATAAGGACGTATTTAAATTACGAGGAAAGACAGACGGTTTTTCGAAAGAAAATCATTGGTGCAAAAGCGGTTGGCAGACGAACATCTACAAATGTTTATAACTGTTGATGAATGTATGGAAGAGAAGGATCTCAACCGTCAAGGGGTATCCATGACTATTAAGCAGCACTTACAGTCACTGACATAATATTTTGATTTTTATTACCGAAGGGAAGAAGATCCCAGACATAGAAATATGTAGATAATAGATGTACTTGCATCTAACACTGAAGAGGACAAATTAAGTATAAAGGAAACAGAAAGCTTCATTGATATTTTTTTTGTTGATGGTTTCAAATTAAAATTCAAGTCCTCTTTATCAAACGCTCATTTCTGGGTCTCTCTAAAAAAATGAATACCCATTACTGAGTGAGAAAGCTATGAATTTTTATTCAATTCTAGACTACATATTTATGTGAAAAAATCTTTTCATCTGTGATAGTAAATAAAGCTCGGTACCCCTCTCGGCTTGAGATCAATGCAGCTCTTCGTCTTGCGGTGAAATGATTGAAACTGAATCTCCACATCGTGATGTCAAATATACAAGATCAACCATCACACTAAAAATGTCGTTTTTTTCTTCTTTAAAAAGAATAATTAATATATATATATATATATATATATATATATATATATATATATATATATATATATATATATATATATATATATATATATATATAGCTAATAAGCTAATAGTATATGTACTATTAACTATATTAAAACTTTTCTGATTATCATGTATGGATGTATTTACAGCACCTTTCTTTTCCATTTCCATGTTAGTGGTCCATGGTCCACCAAATAAAAAAGGGTACATTTAGTGTTCGATGAACGCCTAAGGGTTGGGGACCGCTGTTCAAGGATCTTTCGTCAGCTAAAGATCTAACCGCAGCCGCTCTAGTCCTATCTACATCCTGTTTAATTGGGTCGTGCTCGACAGCTTCTAGTGTCTTTCACCATGTTTAAAAGCATGGTTACGAGCATCTTAGCAGTAGATGGTATTTGCCTCGGTAGTTTTTACATTCTGTTTGGTCTTCCTTTTCGGAGATAAAGACAATTATAGATGCTTTCCAGTCATCGGGAGTGTCTTCGTTGTCTTAGACATCTCTAACAAGTTCATAGAGCTCATTTGCTGTTGAATCGGGCAAAACTTTCAGCTCCTCACTAGAGATGTCTTTTATTGTAGATTTTCTGTGGATCAAAAGCAATTTGATTGTCTCGATTAGTTCATCCCCAGTTAGTGGGTTCGTACACACATTTCAATAAAACTGGTTTTCTGGCAGGTTGAGTGAGGCTAGGAGATATTAGTACCCGCTATTAATAACTCCCAGTGTTAGCAAATCTGTGAAGTGTCCCCGCCATTTTTTGACACTTTCCTCTTGCTAGTGAGCATTTTATCGTCATTTGATCTGAGAAAAGGGGTGACAGATTACTTAATTTCCCGTTGGTTGGCTGTTTGGTCCAATTGGATAGGTAAGAACCTATGTGAAGCCTATCTTCCATGTATAGGATTATGCAAGGATTTGAGTAATTGGGTTTGACGAATAAATATTTAATTACATTTTAAGGACTGTTCATACTATTTTTGAAAGTATTTGATGACGGCAACAGGGTGAAGAACCTCTTAAACTATAGGCATTTGAATCTTTCAAGGGCTCATGGTTAGAAAAAGTCTAGTTAACAGCCCTCGATTGTCGGCACCAAAGAAAGATCAGTTGTCTAGTGTCTTCTGTTAGTTCACTAGTATTTTAGTGAAGGTCCTGGGAAGACAAACTTGCTAAAATGACGATCTACGACGGGCAATTCAAAACCTGCGCAAAAAAAAAACAGTAGCGCATCCCTCAAAATAGTTAACTAAGGGTCGAACAAGAAATCGAAAACATTCTTAAACCTGGCGTATATGAAGATCTAGAAGCCTCTATACCTAAAAGCAGACTCTACAGCCTCGCTTTAAGTATTTATCGCATATCCTTATGGAAGCTCTAAAATCTGCATAGGTTTTAGTGATCTGAAAGCTAGATCTGGAGTTACAGACCCCTCCCTCGTCAGTTATGTAGAAGAACTCGTTTTGAATGTCTGGAACGCGAAGTATTTTATTATTTTTGACAAATCAGTCAAACAAAGTTGGAGTACCCCAAGGTTCAATTCTTGGCCCTCTGTTGTTTTTAATTTATGTTAATGATACTAGTAATTCAATTGTAGTCCTAGGGATCATTAAACTCTTCGCTGATGACACAGCCCTTATTTTTTCTGGAATTGATGAAGATAGTGTTAAACATCATTTAACTCTTGCATTTGATAGACTAGTAGCATGGTTCAAGCCAAATAGGCTAGCTCTGAATACTGTAAAACCTAGATTTATAGTATATATATATAGTATATAGTATATACGTTCATCACGGACAGATATACGGATATCACATGTTGATATTATTCGTTACCTAGGTGTGCTAGTTGACTCGAATTTAAGTTGGAAGCCACATATTAATAGTGTAAGATTGACGCTTGAAAGGAGCATAGGTGTTATGCATCGTATAAAATAATGAAATTTTGCCTCTAGAAGCTATGCATTCTACTTATTTCGCTTTCATTCTTACCTATATTACTGTCCACTTGTTTGCTTGAATACTTTCAGATATAATTTTATTCCACCCCAAATGCGACAAAATAAGGCGCTTCATACTTTAAAATGTTTTCTTCCTTCCCCAGCGTCTTTTCCAAGTAAGTCCTCGACAAAGAATTAATATTCTTTATTAAACATTCTTCTTGTTGAACTGGCAGTTACTTTTCATTCATTATTGTTCAAAGTTAAGCATAATCTCCTGACACTGTCTTTCTATTTATTTTCTTCTGATTCGTTCCCAGTTGCTGTGCCATCTTCAGACTGAAATCACAATGTACGCAGACTGTAATTTTAGAGAGGTCTCGCTTTTCTCTAAGGAACAGTATGGTTGTTGCATGGAACCGATATGAGGCTGCTTTTGATTTTGATTTGTCGTTTGAATTTTCAAAAAATAAGTTAAAACCCCTCTTTTTGACTGTTATTAGTTATTTTACTTATTTTTTTTATTCTTAATGATCAGTTCTTTTCGGGGGAGGGGAGTCTTGATTTTCCTCTTGTTGGGTGTCTGCCGTGGTGTAGTGAGTACTTAATATTATGTCTGTTTTTTTTTCTTTCATCTTGACCATGTCTTTCTTTGATTGATTATCCATTCATTTCTTTAATTATTTATTTCTTCAGTTGTTTCATCACTGAAACATGATCTTGTCTCTCTTACAGGCATTTGTATATTTATTATGATTCAAGATTTCAAGATTTAACAACTTTACTAAAATGATTTATGTCAGCTTGACGACCGGTTACAAATAAAGCACATATATGCTTGAAAAACGCAACCAGTACGCATTTACTAAATTATAAAACTAACCAAATCATCACTGAAATAAACACAAATAAAGAACAATAAAAAAAGAGATAATAATAATAATTATTGAATAATAAATTATGAAAAAAAAATAAAAAAGAATAAACAGAAAAATAAATAAATAAATAAATAACAAAAAAATAATATAATAAAACGAATATATTAATAACAGAACAAAAAACAAAATTACTTAATTTTTCCTCTCTCGTCTTCCAGCCCCACACTCACCAACCGCCCGCAAGGAGATGCTTCTTTAACCGGTTTTTAAATTAAGGGACACTTTCCGCTTCCCAAATTGAGTCTGGAAAGTTATTCCAGACCACCAGACCCGAGTGCCTTGCCACATGGCTAGAATAAACCGTACTTTTTGGCTCACTTACTAGGTCTCCAGCATTTCTCGTAGTGTATCCTTTATAAAACGAGTTAAAACGAAAAAAAATACTAAGAACATCAGGCGCTCAACCATTTAAACTCTCAAACACAAAAATACCAATCTGAAAATCTCTAATGTGACCTACATTCAAAATACTAATTTCCTAAAAATCGACTCTGTACTTAAAACTCCTGTATCATACTTACCAATTAATCTCACTGCTTTATTTTGCTGAATCTCCACTCGTTTAAAATTGCATGTAAAATTACTAGCCGAAATCATACATCCATAATTTATATACGGCGCAATCAAAGAATGGTATAAAAGAACTAAAATATGAGAAGGTAAAAAATGTCGAAAACTTCTTAAAATCCCAAGGCAACGGGCTACCTTGCACGCAACCACATCACCGTGTCTTCTCCAGCTGAGGTTCTGATCGAGAATGAATCCTAGGTAACGCACTTCCTCAACCCGCTTTAGTACATCACCATTTATTGCTATTTCAACTGCGAAGATTCGGATATACACCAGTCTGACTAAACAGAATATAGTTACTCTTCGCCGCGTTAATGCTAAGTAAGCTAATGCCTACAAAGTCACTCAACCCTTGCAGAGCTCTGTTTGCTTTCTGGACCAATTCTTCAAGAGTCTTCGCTGCCACAACAAGTGCTGTACCGTCAGCGAAAGATGTCATAGACGCACCAGGAATATAAGACTGCATACTGTCAACATACTTTAAATACAACAGGGGTCCTAAGACGGAACCCTGGGGAACTCCACAAGAAACAGGGAAAAACTTAGAAAACTTCTCCCCTAGATTTACCCTAACTGACCTACCATTTAAATACGACCTAAACAAATCCAAACATCTCCCTTTTACACCCATATCCCTTAATCTATTCAATAAGATACAAAAATCAACGGCAGCAATCGCTTTTTAAAATCTATAAAAATACTAGTACCATATTTAACCTTTTCCAAAGCTAAATTAACATTTTCTAAAAGATGTTGTACAGCATGCGAAGTCGAATGGCCCTTCCGGAATCCAAACTGGTCATCATACAATGCATGCAGGCTCGTGAGGTTATCCTAAAGTCTCCCATGGATAACTTTTTCATAAACTTTCGAAAACACTGGCAAAATAGAAATAGGCCTCCAGTTTGATATATCCATTTGAGTACCCCCTTTGTAGAGAGGGAGAATCTTTGCTGTTTTCAATAATTTTGGAAATACTCCCTTCTCCATTGATAAATTTATTAGGTGCACTAGCACAGGAAGAATGTACACCAGAATTGATCGAATAGTCTTCAGGTTAACACCATCTAACCCGGCACTGTTGGATCCAATCGAGCTGACGATCTTTGTTAATTCATATGAATCACAGGGACAAAATTCCATTTCCGTTCCCTCACACCTCCCATCAGCACACGAGTTGCCACCAACAAGAGCTTGGGAATTTCTAGTTTCCGCTGGTATCTTCGTTCCAATGTTAGTAAAATAATCACGCAACACTTGTCATACAACTCTTGTCTATCCTCTACAACCATTCCTTAAATTTCAATTCGAGGGTATTGAGTTCTCCGAGGCCCGCTGACCAGTTCATTAATAACTTTCTAAGTTCTTTTCAGATCTGCTTTATTTTCCTCAAAAAGTGCCGAGTAATATTGTTTTTTTTCCTTTTCAGTGAGTTCTCCATATTCCGAAGCTGTTTAAAATGAGCATTATCTTCCTTCTTTGAAGATCTCAGATAATCCTGAAACGCACTGTCACGCTGTTCAAATAAGTTAACTAGCTCCTCATCGGCCCATGGTTTTCTCGGCATATTTGGTCTCTGTCTGAGTGTCTTTAGCGGACAAGTTTTGTCATATGCAGTAGTTATGATGCTACTAAATTGCTCAAAAGCTTCACATGGGTCATTCTGATTCAATACAGATTCAAACCATGTTGCACTTATTTCTTCTTTAAACTTCCGAATGTTTTCAGGCTTAATCTCTCGAATAGTTTTTTTTGCCTTTTCTGCCGTGACACTTGTAAATCTAAACTAAATACCACTGGAAAATTTTCAGATGCCGAATTCACTACAATATTAGAAAACGCCTTTCTGATATACTTTGAAGGGACAAACATATTGTCAATCAGGGTAGCAGAGTGGTCCGTGATCCTAGTACGAATTGTTACAGTGGTAAAAAGATCATTAGAAACCATAAAATTAAAAAAATCTAAATTAAAACTACCTGTAGATAAAAGATCAAAATTTAAATCACCCATACATATTAACTCTTGCTGTGACTTCTGAACTATCATTAGAAGACTTTAAAAACCTTCTGTGAATTTCTTCCACGACGAACTTGGAGGTTTATAAACTATTGGTAGGATAATTTTTCTCACACCAAGCCTCATACCAATCTCAATTTCAATAGAAAGTGTTTCTACCTTACCTTCTCTCCACACATCAAGATCCTCCCTGGGCTTCCATTTAAGTGAATCACTTACTATCAAACCGATTCCGCCACGGTTCATTGAAGCTCTAGCCCAGATAGCCCGGAATATTAAAAGACGAGAGAGAACTATCCTGACTCAAAAATGTTTCAACAAAGGGCCATAACATGGAGATTCCTACACTTCAAAAGAAAATCAAATATCTCATCATACGAAGAAGTAAGGTGGCAGTTACACGAACAAGCATTAAAACCAGCATTTTGCAGAGTTCCAGGATAAGAGGAATCACAATATTTACTAAACTGAAAAGGTCTATAACTCACTGCAGACTCTTCATTCGCCAAATCCGAAAATAAATAACTATCAATATCAAACGGGCAACTTTTCAACTGCCTCAGCCTCGATGTGGTACCGATTGGTACATGACACATTTTTATATCTAATAAACACTTTCATAACTTTCATTGTGATAAAAAAAAAATAATAAAAGACAAAAAAGGCGCAGCTGAGCTCTCGGAACAGATAAATAATAATAAATGAAAAGAGAACAAAACATTGACAAACAATAAACCAAAACTACAAAATAACCACAAGCAACTAAAAGCAATCCGCCAGTGACCGAATCCTGCGAGCAATCCTCCGAATTCTGCGACCAGACATTTCGCACTCCAAAACTATCCCTTGTCGTATTCAGAAAGTCCCGACAGCGTTTCGCTAGGGCCTCAGAGACGAAAATACCAGACTTAGCAAGATTAGTTTTGCTTTTGAAAACCTTCTTTGCCATTTCGCTGCTTCCCAATTTCAGAAACACCGGTGCAACATCTCTTTGGCCTTGTGCAGTAGAATTATTTAAACTCTAGCGGTAAATACTCTGAATGTCATTTTGCGGAAAACCGGTGACTCCCATTTTCTGTGTTATGATATTCATAGTTGTTGCTTTCAAATCTTCACCCGGTAATTGCTTCACACCGTTGAAAACTAGGCTATCTAGAAGCTTTTCTTGTTCAAAATCATCTATTCTACTTTCCATCTGTTCCACGCGATTTTCCAACCCTTGAACTTCTGATTTCAAACTTTTGTATGACTGTAATATGCTCTGAAACTTTGGTGAAAACTCAAGGGACACTGAGGCATAGATTTCACTAATTATTGTCTCGCACAATTGTTTTAAGGAATCCTCACTTTTCTCTTATTTATCCCCGCACTTTTCTAAAACTTTCTCAGTGATTAATTCCATGATTGATTTTTGCGTTCTTGCAATCTCATCCTCGCTAGCAACAATTCTCTCCAACAGCTGAGATGACGAGTTCGCTGGCTCGTAGATTTCAAGCGCAGCGTGCGATTTGCTTTGTTTGTAGATTTCGGGAGAATTTTTAGCTTCTTCAAACGCAAGCTTCGCTCCTTTTCCCGTTTTTTGCTCCTTTTCCTTTATATTATCTTCATACGATACTAAACTTTTTTCAGTGAGCCTAATTTCCTTGTGATCTCCGTAGCAGAAAACAATGAAGTTTTCTCGGCCTTTGCTATCTTTAACGATCCGCAGGACTCTGACTGGCCATAACGGGAATCCTTGGAAATGAGCTACGGCTAAATCAAACTTTTTAAAGGACATCGTGAAGATACAAACGAGAAAAAAATCACTTATCTTTTACTGAGCAGGCCCACAGATGGCATTGGCGATCACCTTCATGGCTGGTGACCCGATGGACCCTGGAGACCTGCACACGTTTATTCCATCGTACTTTGGCATCCACAGCAACAGTTATAACATTATCCAATTATCCAAAGCAAATTGTTCACTGCTCTATACAGTATATTTGAAAAAAAACTAAGTTTGCTAAAGAGTTAAAGAGGCTGAGTCACAAGTTCAAACCTTAAAACGTACAGGGATTAGAAGGTACAGTTGGGGGGGGGGCTGCCGCCCCCCAAACCCCCACTTTTTCAGCCTCTTTTGTTAAGATTTTTATTTTGGGGGTCTACCACCCCCCTCAACCCCCGCTTTTTCCCTTGCAAAGAAATGCTTTGCAACACGAACGAAGTCTGCTTGAATTTTTTACCGTAAGAACATCCTTTTGCATCTCTTTGATTAGCAGTACTGAGCCTGTTTGCTGGATTTTTTACAGGAGATTTTTTCCTAACCGATAACAAGCTATAATGTGATGAGCTTGGTACGACTAACTGATTGCAGGCTACAGGACTTAAAAAACCTTAACAAAAGAGGCTGCAAAAGCGGGGGGTTTGGGGGGTGGCAGCCCCCCAACTGTACCTCCTAATCCCTGGACGTTTTAAGATTCGAACTTGACTCAGCCTCTTTAACTCTTTAGAAAACGTAGTTTTTTTCAAATAATTTCTGCACGTTTTTGTACAGTTTATTACATATTATCGCTTGACTCACCGTTAGCTGATCGTGTCAGGAGTTAAAGTTGGGGGCTGCCGCCCCCCAAACTCCCCGCTTTTGAAGATTCTCGTGTTAAGGCTCTTAATTCCTGAATACTCAAATCAAATGCACAGTAGGATTTTCTTTTTTCAACCTTTCTTTGAGCATGCGGGTATACGGCATGTTATCAAAGCAGTAGAGACTTACCTGTAAGCTGAAAGCCGACTGTGATATTCTTCTGGAGACGCCTATTGAGCTGAAGGATTTGATAGATTGTATTTAAAAAAGAAACTGAGTTTCTTTTTTAAACTTTAAATTTAAGAGATACTACTTTAAATTCAATATATAAAAAATTTACTCTGACGGGGATTCGAACCCGGGTCTTACGCATGACACACAGGAATAGTGACCACTGTACTTTCAGAGACTCTTGGTAAATTATTTTTAGTCTGTGCAATCCATTTTCGACGCAAGCAAATACAAAGTAAGATTATTGTTTTTCGACAAAATAAACTTTTGGGAAAGAGCTGGAATTTTTGTAAGCTTGCAGTCGGTCTTGTCAGGTTAAGAGGACTATTTTGATCTAATTTAACAATGAAATACTATGCTTTTAGGAATTTCAAAAATTAACATGGGCTCTTATAGGAAAACGAGGCTTTTTGTAAATGTAAACTCGGGGGATAATTTTTTCGGTCTGAAAATATCAAAAGGTCCTAACAGGTCGAATTCCGCTTCGAATGAGTCCTTATTCACCCGGATCCGTTGCCAACTGCGGCCTGTAGGCGTGGCAGATAAAAAAAAAATTGATGAACATTAAGTGGCTATATTTGGTTTTTGGAAAACCGGGAAAGAGTGATCGGATTGAGCTGAAATTTTGAGGATCAGCTCCCAGGCCCCAGAAAAGCTTATCCTCTAAATTTCAGCCCCATCAGACAACGTTAAAGGAGGGCTGTGGGGGGAGGGTCGAAACTTCTGGCCCACTTTCCCCCATGAAGATAAAGTCAGAGGGGGGGGGGGGGTGAAATTTTGCATGTTTCTTAGTTTGAGCTTAAGCTACAAAATGCGATCACCGCCGTCTCTCTGCGACCGCTAGGATCGGAAGTCGCTTAACATTGTGGTGGGTCGCCTCTTTAAAGAGGCACAAGTGTGCCTCCTTGATTGTACACAATCCCACTTGTTGCGCAATGAAACTAATATCAAAACAATAATCCTCTTTGAAAACTGGCTGAACAATATAAACCGGTTTAGATCTTAATAGGTCAAAGACTGAAACAAGACTGAATGTATGTTATGTATATATAATAGAACAATAGATTAACCTGATCCTATATAGTAGGCTATACCAGAATAATAAGTCAAACTAATTTTATTTATGTTTGTTGTTTTAATTGTTATTTCGTCAAACAATAACTTCAATCTGTTTAGTTTATGTCGATGATGTTGCGATCCCTACCTTTTTTTTTTACACTATCTGGTTAGGTTCTAGCTAAGACATGCATCCCCTCCCTCTTTCGCAGGTCAGCAAACTGTTGTGTTTATTATAGCAAAATACATTCATTTTTCTGCTAAATTATTTATGAATATCTACCCCAAATCCCTTGACTGTGAAGAACATAACCACGGTTAAGGTAGCACGCAAAGTAGGTTTATTAGTTTTTCATACTAACCTTAAGCTTTCTTTCACGCAAGCTTTCAAGTAATGCATTTCTGCAAGCACTTGGGCAGTTATTGGAGAGTCTCTTGATGGTAGTACCCTCTCAATCTCTTCGTGGAGCTTTTCCTGCTTTTCTGGATTCTTAGCAAGGTGATAAAACAAAAAAGATGTCGTGTGAGATGTCTGCAATGAAAATAGTTTCAGGTAAACCCAAATTAGAAAAAAATCAAATAAAACCAAAAACAAAGGATTATTAAGAGAAGAATTCAAACGTTGCGAAAAAAAAAATTTGTTTTTTTGTTCCCTTTGGACAAAATTTATACTTGGCTGGTCACTTATCGCTCCCTCGCACTACCTTCTGCAAAATCATCTAGCCTCCTTAGCCTAATTTCATTGAAAAAAAGTTTTTTTTTAAATTCCTATTCGTTTCTCTAATCATGCCGGAAAACCCTCTCCCTGAAAAATTCTTTCCGTAAATAACCCAGCCCCCCAAGTAGAAAGTTTACTTGAGGAAAATTACCCAGGGAAATATTCATCTCATAAGAAATTCCTCCATGGATAATTTCTCCCTCGGACAATCCATACCCACCAATGGAAAAAATCCCTCAGATTTTTCTAACCCCATTAAAAATTTTCCCCAAAACACCGCCTTATGTAAAATTTAGTCGTCAAATAGAAAGTAGGACAAATAAAAATAATTTTGTATAGGAATTATGGTGAATTCACCCCGCGTAAAATTTACCCTGGAAATTCCCCCCCCCCCAGAAACATCCCTCCCATCAGAAACCTTTCCCTGTAGAATATTACCCCTGCATAAAATTCTTCCCTCCCCCCACCCCTAAAAAAATTTCTGTATACATCATAATAAAAAATTCTATATGTAAACGATTGGCACATTTCGTAGCTTATAGCCCTTTTCATAGAGGCTGTGAGGGGTCAAGTCACCCTTAGAGGCAGAGTTATAGGACTTTTCAACAATGTTGAACAAATTGGCTATCTCAAAATTTTGATCGGATGACTTTAGGGAAAAATCGGGCGTGGGAGAGGGGATAGTTACCGTTCAATCTTTTTGGTCACTAAAAAAGGACATTATAACTTTTAATTTCCGTTCGAATGATCCCTTTCCCGATCATCCAGCACCATTAGTTCGATACGATCAAAACTAGTGAAAAAACACACAAAAAATTATATATTCTTTTCATGAGTGATGATGTCGAGTCATTTCTCGAACGTTTTGGGACATGCTCATTCGGACATATCAGGTTTTATGCATCAGATATTTTACGGTACCAACCCCACTCAAGAATTACGCTGTGTAAAACTCGAAAACAAACCGGTTTCATCTGTCTCTATTAAGAGACAATTAGCTTACGCTAAGTGAAAAACAAGTAACGGGTGGCAGAATACATTAGACTTTTATATTTTGGGCTATATTATTCCATATTAGGGGTGGGGTGGGGGTAAAATATTTGTGCAGCATGAACTTAAAAAAAATTATTCTTACTTCATAATATGCAGAACGATTGTGGCTAACACATTTTGCACGCAAACCTTCTTTACTTTACCCCCAGTCCCCCTAATTTGCAAATATATAGCCAAGTTCATTTCTAAAGTATTATATTTTCACCATGTTTTGGTATTTTTCATTAGGATTAACCTAGCTTCACTTCTTGAGCGGGGTCGCTCTAACAGAAATGTACCGATTTTTCTTATTACATCCATTGGCTAGACTTTATTCGATATATTATCATCTTTCCATTTTTTTTTTCAGGTTTGCGTCCATTTTTTAATCCTAGCGATATGCAGGGTATTAGACCAGTGTATTTATGTTTCTTGTAAATAACTTTTATATCTGCCTCGTTGGTTTAGAAAACTTAAGATATTTTTAATGCTTAGAGCAACTGGTATATCATAGACAGTGCAATAGTGCTAAGTAAAGAACGATGTCGGCACAATGTATTATTTAAGTTTTGTTCAGACATGCACATCGTATCGAAAGAGTTGGCGTAGGAACTTCAAAAAGCGCTTATTCGATTAGAAATTGAAAGGGATAGTGCCCTTTTTAATAGTCGAAAGTGATTGGATGGCAACTAACACCCCTCCCGCTCCCACCATTTCCCTAAACACATTCAATCAAAATTTTGAGATTACTATTTTGTTCAACGTAGTTGAAAGGCCAATAATTTATGTATTTGAGGATTACAACCCCCCTACAGAGTTCAGGGCAAGGGTTGTAAATTATAACCTGGGGGCATATAAGGTTTATATAGAAAGGGTGATCATATAAACTTCGGAGGGTGCTGATTGGATTGCTTAATCAGAAGTTTTAGTGACTTTTATGATATTCCGAGTGATGAGAGGGTGGATACCGCCCCCCTTGTATTTTCCGTAAATGTATCTGATAGAAATTTTAAGATGGTCATTTGGTGTCGTAGGAACTTCAAAAAGACTCATTCGATTGTAAATTGAAAGAGCTAGTGTCCTTTTTAATAGTCGAAAGTAATTGGAGGGCAACTAACACCCTTCCCACACCCACCATTTGCCCAAACACATCCAATTGAAATTTTGAGAGGACAATTTTGTTCAATGTATTTGAAAGTTTCGGAAATTATGTCTTTGAGAATGACAACCTCCTCCCCTCCCCCCAAACCTCAGGGCAAGGCTTGAAAGTAATTCCCTGGAGGCATATAAGGTTTATAAAGAAAGGGCGATCTTATAAGCTTTGGAGGGGGCTCATTGGATTGGTAATCAGAAGTTCTAGTGCCCTTTTTAAGATTCAGAGTGATCGGATGGTGGATACCCCCAGTAGAGATGACCCTAAAGCTCCGACCAGGACTCCTTATATGGGCATAGCCTCCCTAGGGAGAACACGTGGCTTATGGTTTTTGTCAGTGAGAATGAAAAAACAAGAATTTTGTCACATTTATGGATGTTTTCATGGATGGTTATGTGTGTTGGTCGATTTATTTGATGTTTTTCATGGATGATTTATGGTTTTGTCAGTGAGAATGAAAAAACAGGAACTTTGTCACATTTATGTCTGTTTGTTGTCAGTGAGAATTAAAAAACAGGAACTTTTTCACATTTATGTCTGTTTTCTTGGGTGATTATGTGTGTGGGTCAAATTACTTGATGTGTTTCATGGATGTTTTATGGATTGTGTCAGTGAGAATTTGAAAAAACAGGAACTTTCTCACATTTTTGTATGTTTTTAGGGTTTTTGTTAGTGAGAATTTGAAAAAACAGGAAATTTCTTACATTTTTGTATGTTTTCTTGGATGTCTTATGGATTTTGTCAGTGAAAATTTGAAAAACAGGAATTTTGCCACTTTCATGGATTATTGAGTCATTAACCAGTTCATTTTCAGGCAAAGTTAATGACATTTTTTTTTTGTTGTTGTTTCAGACAATGTTAATGACACTTATATGTTATTGTTGCTCAAGTCTAATGTTATGAGTTTTCTGCAAATAGTTTTTGTTGTTGTCGCTTAAGCCAAATGTTATGAGTTCCCGGTAAACAGCTAGATCGCGTGTTTCCTTCTCAGCCAATCAGAGGGATTTGCTTACATAACAATTTAACCTTGAGATTTCGTATATAACGGGCATGCAATGTGATTCAATTATCAGAAAGTATTGTGACACAATGGATAGAACAATTGACATAATTGATGAGCTTGAGGCCTTGGCAGCCACAATTTACCATGTAAGTGCATTTTTATTTTCAAGCGAATTTTCCTTGATCACCCTCCAGTATATTCAGCTAAAACGTAAATACATTCCTTACCTCAAACCCCCCCACAAACCTAACCACCATACAATCTTTTTACTGAATGGAAAACGTGAATATATTCCTTTACCCTCAAAACCTAACCCCCCCCCCCACACTGTTTTTACAAGTATAATTCTCGCAAATAGAAATACCTTTTCGTTAAATTCCTGTTAATTATTTTCCTTGGTCACCCTCCAGTATATTCAGCTAAAACGTAAATATATTCCTTTACCCTCAAACCCCCCCCCCCCACAAACCTAACCACCATACAATCTTTATAGTCACTGCAAAACGTAAATATATTCCTTTACCCTCAACCCCACTCCCCCATTGTCTTACAATCCCAAATTCTCGCAAATAGAAATACCTTTTCAATAAATTTATTCTTTCTGTAAGTCTATCAAAAAGTGACAATCAACTTCTGTCTATTAATATACCGTTTCCACTTCAGCCACCACTAAATTGACAAAACATTTCCACAAGGTTATAATTAGCTGACACCCCACAATTGCACTTCCTGCTTGTTAATCCTTTACGTTAGCGACTTAACCAAAAGGTTTCAATGATAAAAGGATACTTTTGATCAAATTAAAACAGTTTCAAGCAAAATTAGATTGCTGTATATTAAGCTTGTAGATTCGTAACCTTGTATTTGCCGAAGAACCGATGAAACTTATTATTTTCAAAATTAAGTCTAACCATATATTTAGTACACTATGTAAAACGGAGGAGGGGGAAATACATCGCTTCTAACAGCTTCCTTGTAAGTAAATTTTTTAAAAGGGGGGGGCAGTAAGAGAACCGACGGTTTCTAAGAAAAAAAGATAGCTTTATTATGTGTACATTTACATCCAAGATTGTAATTTAGGCCTATAAGCTGTGTGTTAACGATCTAATTTAAAGCCTCCCTCTGATTCATGGGCTTATAACATTTCGAAATTTTTACTTTTTAGTTTACTGAAATGTGATAAATGCTTTTCTAGACAAATTCTGGTTAATTTACTTTTCTTTCTTTAAAATAAAGGGGGAAAGTTATTTCGATACTAATTTTTTTCTCTTCTTTAAGGCAAATCATGAAGAATTTGCTGCCCCTACCTCGAAGAGAGCTACAGTTAGCGCAAATAGCGGGGAATGCTCGTCCCCACCACCCGCTAAGAAAGCGAGAGCTAATAATATGCCCCCTACGAAGGCTCCTGTCATACAATATGGTCGCTGGGCAAAACTTCCCAGCCCCACACTGCCTGCCCAAGTGCAGCCATCTGTACCAACCCCTGCCCCGGCTGCACAAGTCACAGCTCCTGTACAAGAAATTAATGACATCGCTTGCACATCCGCTGCTCCTTGGACCTCTAATAGCTCGCCCCATCGACGCTAGGTCAGGAGGTTACCCTCCAACATGCACTACCTGGTCCTTCGGGCACCCAAGCGCAGCCAGGATTATGCAAATGTAAGCATTTTTTTCCTACCTATCTATTTCTTCCAATGTTTTTTTCTTTTTCAATCCCAATATAAACTAATCTCAGATAGATTTTAACCCCCCCCCCCCACAACCCTACCCACCATACAATCTTTATACTCAACGGAAAACGAAAATATATTATTTTTACCCTCCACCCCCCACCCATTGTCTTACAAACCCAAATTCACGCAAAAGAAATAATTTTTCGTTAAAGTCCTTCTATATTTCCAGCTAAAGTTTCTGCCAACTTCTGTCAATTCTTAGACATTAAGCCGCTCTGTTTTTACATAAGCTCTAAGCATCCACAAATACATAGATGTGTTTCATCCCCTTTTTCTGTTTTATTCTATCATTAGCGATGGTTAGTGGTTAGGCCGCCAAGTCTAAGTTCTCAATGCTTTTATGTAATTCTGTTGTTTGGCCAAGAATATTAGCTGTGTATTGTCTGCAAATTGGCGTTAGATTTTTGGGGACTCAGAATTCCGTATAAGAGTGGGACAAGTTATACCACCAAAAATAATAATTGCTATTTATGACATTGCTGAAAAGGGGGGGGCATAGTTGCCCTCGAATCTTTTTGGTCACTTAAAAAGCGCAGTCAATTACTGCTAATACTCACCGTCTTTGAAACTCTATTCCATTCACATAGTTTTAAGAGAGATTATCCCATCTGTCACATATTGGCGTTCTAATTTACACTGAATATTTCTATCGTGCCAAAGATTTTAGTGA
>NC_142796.1:50192462-50207423 GCF_049724085.1 Artemia sp. Qi Xiang Cuo
GTACCCTTTTCAATCGTCGAAAGTGATTGGAGGGCAACTCGCCCCCCCCCCAACGTCCCATAATTCCCCCAAACACATCCAATCAAAATTTTAAGATAGCCATTTTGTTCAGCGTAGTTAATTTCCAAATAGAAAATATATTTTTGAGGAGGACACTCTCCTACAACCCTCAGGGCAAGGGTTTTAAGTTATGCCCTGGGGGCATATAAGGTTTTTATAGAAGTCGTTGTCGTAGAAACTTCAAAACAGCCTCATTCGATTGGAAATTCAAAGGGCTAGTGCCCTTTTTAATAGTTAAAAGTGATTGGAGGGCAACTAGCCCCCCCACGCCCATCATTCCTCCAAACACATCCAATCAAAAATTTGAGATAGCCATTTTGATCAGCATAGGCTAGTTGATTTCCAGATAGACAACCCTCGGGACAAGGGGTTTAAGTTATGCCCTGGTGGCCCATGAAATTGCTGTAGGAAGCGGTGTTGTAGAAACTTCAAAAAAGGCTCAGTAGATTGGAACTTAAGAGGGCCTGGGCCCTTTATAATAGTCGACAGTTATTTAAGGGCAACTAGCCCCCCGTGCCCATCATTCCCCCAAACACATCCAATCAAAATTTTAAGATAGCCATTTTGTTCAGCGTAGTTGATTTCCAGATATAAAATATAATTTTTAGGAGGACACTCCCCCACAGCCTTTAGGGCAAGGGTTTTAAGTTTTACTTTGGGGGCATTTAAGGTTTTATTACAGAAAGCGTTGTTACGGAAACCTCGATCCAGGCGCATTAGATTGGACATTCAAAGTGCTATTGCCCTTTTTTTTAGTTAACAGTTATTGGAGGGCAAATAGCACCCCCCGTGCCCATCTTTCCCCCAAACACATCCAATCAAAATTTTAAGATAGCCATTTTGTTCAGCATAGATCATTTCCAGATAGAAAATATGTTTTGAGGAGGACACTTCCCCACAACCCTCAGGGCAAGGGTTTTAAGCCCTGGGGGCATATAAGGTTTTTATAACAGGCTTCCAATAAAAATTTTTAGATAGCCATTTTGTTCAGCGTAGTTGATTTCCAGATCGATAATATGTTTTTAGGAGGATTCTCCCCCACAGCCCTCAGGGCAAGGGGTTTAAGTTATGCCCTGGGGGCATATAAAGTTTTTATAGAAGGCGCTGTCGCAGAAACTTCAAAAAACGGCTCATTCGATTTGAAATTCAAAGGGCTAATGTCCTTTTTAATAGTCGAAAGTGATTAGTGATATTTTTGTTGTTGTTGTTGTTTAGACCAGGGCACTTCGTAACGAAGTAGTTGTCGTGAGAATTTCGAAAGGGGCTCATTCGATTGAAAATAAAAAGGGCTGATGCCCTTTTTAATAGTCGAAAGTGATTGGAGGGCAACTAATTCCCCTTTCACACCCACCCTCCCACGCCCACCCTCCCAATTTTCCATTAAGTTTAAAAACTAAATGTTGCCTTAAGATTAAATCAAAATGCACTGTGATAATGCTAATTCCCAATAATGCATCTTAGCAGTATCCCAAGAACGACTGAGTGTATTATGTTCAAACTTTTGGGGCTAGTTCTGCTCTTAAAATTTAACCCAATCAAAATAGAATAAATGTATCTAAGCTATCAAAGGAAGTACATATTTTTTTGCGGATGGTATTAATTTGTCCGTTTCAGGTCAACTAGAGTGAGGTATGAAACTAAATTAAACAGTGCTATTTGTGTCCAGATTTTTAAAAGGATGTATGTTGTTAAAAAATTGCTGAAATTTCTTCTCCAGCATACAAATAGCAGGCCAAACTATAAAGTTTTAAGAAATGAAAAGATTTATAGTATTATTTTTTTTCCCCTGAAAAGACTATGTCAATATAAAACGAACAGAAATTAATTAAAAAAAACTTTTTCCACAAAATAAGTTTTTCAAAGAAAAGAAAAGAACTCCATTAAACAAAAAATGAGCAAAAATAAAATCCAATAATCTACAAAGCGTGAAACCATCACAAATCAGCATCGATAAATAAATGAAACCCAAAACGAACAGAAATTACAATAAATAACCGAGTCAAACTCAAAACGAGCAGAAATTAACATAAGTTGGGCGCAAAACCCCTATGCCTTCCCAAGGCCAGAACAAAAATTTCACTTTAATGAAAAAATACAAAAGAAATTGCATTGTCATTTTAATATAAATTTACTGATATTTATTAATCAAAATGTTAATATTATTTTATTTATTAAAGTTATAAAATTAAAAACATTAAATTTTTGAAATTTTTTTTGAAAAGGATGGAAAACAGATTAAATTCCTCACTATATAAATTGACAAAATTGAAAGTGAAAAACAGATGGATAAACTAAATAAAAAAAAGAAAATGTACAACAAAACAACAAAATTTTGCTAGTATTGGTTCTGATGTTACTCGTGGTCTTGGCTCGACTTCAGCTCATTCATATAAAGAATACCTTCGTCAATCAGAGGATCTAAGTATGTTTTTGACCCCAGTTAGTCTTGTTAAATTCCAAAAAAACTTAGTAGATTTAAATAGAGGTAATTCATTAAGTTTGGATAGACTTTCAACTAATCTTTTGAAACACCTTGCATCTGTAATTCATACACCTCTTGTTTATATCTTTAATTTGTGTTTATCTTCTGGGGTATTCCCTACTAAATGGAAAATTTCCCGAGTTATTCCACGGTATAAAAAAGGTGATAAAATTAATGTTGAGAATTACCAACCTATTGCAATACTTTCTTCATTTTCAAAGATTTTGGAAAAGTTATTTCACAAAAGAATATTGTCTTATTTAGATACAAAAAATCTTTTAACCAAAAGCCAGTTTGGGTTTAGACCAGGTCGTTCTACTGAACAAGCAGTTGCAGCCCTTTTGCTTAAAACTAATGACTCACTTAATAAAGATAATTATGTATCATGTATTTTCTACGATATAAAAAAAAGCATTTGATACTCTAAATCATTCCATTTTGTTTGAAACATTGAATAACTCTGGAATTCATGGAAAGACATTGGATTTAATAAAGTCATCTACGTAATCGCGGATTCCAGGTAGACCTACGAGGCCATCTGTCTCAGCCTAACTCCCTGGATAATATTGGAGTGCCCCAGGGGTCTATACTTGGACTGTTACTATTTTTGATATATATAAATGATCTCCCTAATTGTATCAAACAGTTCGTGGTAACGAACTGTAAGTAAGGAGCGACCCGGCTCAATGGTAACCGAAACTCTAGAAAACGGGTTTTTGATACCAATAGATATATCAAAAGAATCAGATTTCAATGCTGATTTCAAATATATAACTTTCATCAAGTTTAGAGCTACCCATCAAAAGTTACGCGCCTGAGAAAATTTGGCTGATTTTCAAAAAAAGGGGGAAAGACCCCTAAAAGTTATAGAACCTTAATGAAAATCACACCATCATATTCAGCGTATCAGAGAACCCTACTGTAGAGGTTTCAAGCTCCTATCTACAAAAATGTGGATTTTTGCATTTTTTGCCAGAAGAAAGATAACGGATGCGTGTTTATTTGTTTGTTTGTTTGTTGTTTTTTTTTGTTTTTTTTTCCCCAGGGGTGATCATATCAACACAGTAGTCCTAGAATATTGTGGGAAGGCTCATAGCAACGGAAATTAAAATTTCTAGTGCTCTTTTTAAGTGACCAAAAAAAATTGAGGGCAACTAGGCCCCCTCCCACGCTCATTTTTTCCCCAAAGTCATCTGATCAAAAATTTGAGATAGCCATTTTGTTCAGCATGGTCGAAAATATGATAAAAATGTCTTTTAGGATGACTTGATCCCCCAAAGTCCCCAGGGGGAGGGCTGAAAGTTATGAACTTTACTCAATGTTAACATATAGTATTGGTTATTGGGAAGTATACAGACTTTTTCAGCGGAGTTTTTTTCTGGTAGGTGGGGGAAGGAGAGGGTCGGGGGTTATATGGAAGGATCTTTCCATGAAGGAAGTTTTCATGGGGGAAGGGACATTGCTATGAAGGGAGCGCCGGATTTCCCAGCATTATTAAAGAAAAAGATCAGGAATTAAATAAAAAAAAAAACAAGTTTTTCAACTGATCAACTGACTGTGACTAAGAGGTCATTTTTAAAGAACTGGAAAAAAAAATTCGAACTATAGTTTAAAGAGCAGGGTATTGACTAGGGGGCGAACCCCCTAATATACGTGTTAAAAATTTATGAATATAGAAGTTCGTTACGTAAGTTAATTCTAAGTTACGTATATTTATTACTAATAAAAACGTTCGTAAATAAAATTAAACAAGTTTCGAGAAAGCCATTTAACCAAATAATATGAAATTTTGTTTTAATTATTCATGTACGGTGAGCCAAAATCAAAACCTGCATTAATTCAAAAACGTTCAAAAATTAAATAAAAAAAACAAGTTTTTTAAACTGAAAGTAAGGAGCGACATTAAAACTTAAAACGAACAGAAATTATTCCGTATATGAAAGGGGCTGTCCCCTCCTCAACGCCTCGCTCTTTACGCTAAAGTTTGACTCTGTCTCACAACTTTATTTTTTAAAACAATAAAAAACTTTAGCGTAAAGAGCGAGGCGTTGAGGAGGGGACAGCCCCTTTCATATACGGAATAATTTCTGTTCGTTTTAAGTTTTAATGTCGCTCCTTACTTTCAGTTTAAAAAACTTGTTTTTTTTATTTATGTCCTATAAGGATAGCCTAGCACTTATGTATGCAGATGATATAGTGGTATCTGTTGAAGCTAAAACCCCTTCATTATTGATCAAGAACATGGGGTCTTAAATGAATTCAGTTATCCAGTGGTTTTCTTGTAATCGTCTAGTTCTCAATTTGTCTAAGACAGAATGTTTCCGTAGTCATTCTGACCATCTCCGTATAAAATTAGCCCAAAATTTAGGATGTTTACATCGGTTAAAGTATGTTTTCCCTTTTTCAATTATTCAAATTCTTTATTATTCTTTAATAGAATCATACCTAAGATATTGTCCCATTATTTACCTATATACATTTCCTAATCATTTTAAACACCTCCAGACATTGCAAAATAAAGCCGTAAGAATCCTTGGTACTTTCTTTCATCATCCTGCATGACTTCAAAATCTTTCTGAAACAAAAACTTTATTTTTATTTCTTCATATCTTAAACCTTAATCAAATTAGGGAATTGCAATTATTGCTCTGGCATTATGATATTCAGTCTCCGCCGAGTTATTTTTATGAATCACAAATTCTTGTTACCCCTATTTGCTCACTCGCTTCTTCGTCGGCTCCTTTTTGAGCGAATCCCTTTGATTAATTGTGAAAGAGATAAATTTTCAATAAGATACCAAATCCCTTCTATAGCAAATAGGCTAAAATTAAATAGTAAATTTAAAAATCTTAATAGCCAATCACTTTTGAAGACTAGATTAGTAGAATATATTATTAACCTTTGATGACAGGGTGATTCTTCTTGATAATTTGTTTCTTAGCATTATTTTTAGATTTTGCCGTGCTGGAGTAGCCTGCGTTGTTTTTCCTCTATATGTTATGGTTTTTATTGGTTTATCTTCTTTATCTTTATTTTTGATTTGCCTGAACTCATTGTAATAATTATTAGCCTTCCATTCGAGTTTAGCTACCTGTTGGCTTTATATATGGCTTTTGTATTTAATTATTTGTGTTGTTTATATTTGTATGAAATACAATTTATCTATCTATCTATCTATTGTATTTCCATGTTCAATGGGCTAGACAGGACATAATCCAAAGTCAGAAAGTCAAGTCTAAGCCCATTAGAGGGACTGAGGCAAAATTGCAATGATTATTATATTTAAAAAGAGCACTAAACAATATGTTTCTTATTCCTTATCTTATACCCCCCTCCTAAATTGTTTTGTCACTTTAAAGGCTTAGATGGAATTTGCAATTAAATGGAACAGGTATATTTGAAAAGAGCCTTAAAAAGGTAAAGTTTAGTATTGGACAAAATCAGGTAAAATAAAATATTAAAACATGCCCTTATATTCTCTTTTCAAAGTTCTTTTAAAATTACAATCACTGCTTTCAAAGTTGTATCCTAGATTCCCTCAATAGGGCAAGATATAGCCATAGGCTATATGCAAAAGTTTCTTTTTTTTTTTTCTGGTGGATTTGCTTTTATTTGTGTGGTTATTTTACATCAACAGTTGGTTTATAATTCAGAATAATGGCAATTTGATTATTTTTTTTTTTTTTTTTTTTTTTTGCAAACCTATGGTCCTCTATATCTAGTCCTACTACCAGGGAAAGGATGAGGGAGTCTAGGAAGCAATTTCAACATTGATGGATGAATTATATTTGGAAAGACCAATGAATAAGTAATCCTTTTCTATTGAATTTCTGTCCTATAAGTAATTTAAAACAATTGAAAGGCAAATCAAGTGGCCTGCTCATCCTTTAAAGTCAGTGATAAATTCACTGAATTCAGTGATGGGCTTTTGAACACTGATTCTGAATATGCCAATTGAAACCCTCATAAATATGCCCCTCCCCTAATGGGGCAAGATACAGACCAATGGTATCAACCATACTTCACTTATTTTTTGGTTTGCATTATCTTCTGTGCTTATTTTTCATGAACAGGTGGATAATAATGCTGAAAACCCAATTTTTAAATATCAAGTATCTGGTAGTATCCAGTCTCATACAACAACTACCTGCTCCCATTAAAGGAGGGGGGAGGTGATAGAAGTAATTGCATTGTGCATGGAAGGAGCATTGGATAGGGAGTGTGGTATTGCTTCCTTTTCTTGTTGAATTTCTGTCCAATAAATAATCTTAACGATTAAAAGGCAAATAAACTGATTTGATCATCTTTTAAAAAACAAATGATAAATTTAGTGATGTTTAAGACAACTTTATCAGCTACAAAATGATCACGTATGCATCTTGAAAAACCTTTTAACATTGATTCCAAATATATTAATTCACGCCTTTGAAAATGCACCCTGCCCCTCTCTATTGAGACTGAATATAATCCCAGGCTAGTTTTTATGCTCATTTCCCATTACAGTTAGCGTATAGTGCCAAATAGAGCAAAAAGAAAAAAGTTTTATACACAAACAAGGGACCTTATTTTCACAAACATTCCCAATTATTACAAAGTACTCTGCTCTCTTGGTTTGTTGCAGAACTCTGACCATATCACACTTCTTTGGAAGGCCAAGGTTGGCCTTCCAGCACCAAGTAAAGTAAAAATTGCCACTTGACCTATGACTAAAGAGGCAATTCGTTCCTTTGGACAGCGGATTGGGACGTTTGACTTTGATGAGATTTGCTCTTTGACAGATATTGATCAGAAAGTTGATACTTTCAACTGTTTGCTGTTATGTAAATATCATGAACATTTCCCTGAGAAAAAAAAACTGTTGGTGACACTGACAAACCTTGTGTAACACCAGATCTCAAGATGCTTATCTTAACTTGCTGCCAGTTACATTGCAGTGGAGATACTGTTCAAGCAAACAAACTTCGTAAGCGCATTGTTAAACTGTTATGAGCAGTGCAGAAACAGTACGTTCATGACAAAGTCTTGCCTCTCCTTCAAGGTGAGCCCTGCAAGTGGCACTCTGAAGTCAAGCATCTTACTGGTAAAAAAACCACCAGTGATATTAAGATACAGAAAGATGACAGAATGCTGATAAAATCAGCTGAAGTGAATGCCTTTTTCACTTCAATCTCTACTACTCATCCGTCTTTCACCAAAGCCAAAGCCCTCATTACTGACGTCTCTGAAGATACAATTGTTGAGGTATCCAAGTTCATGGTGTATAAAGAACTTCAAAAGTTGAAAAGCAACTGTGCTTCTTATCAAGGAGAATTGCCAGTCCAACTTTTAAGAGAATATTCTATGTTTCTAGCAAAACCACTCTCATCAGTAATCAATCAGTTGTTCAAGGAGCACAAATTCCCAAGTGCTTGGAAAAAAGCCTACGTGGTTGTCTTACCCAAAGTCAAAGACCCAAAATCCTGTGATCAGCTTTGTCCGATTTCTGTTATGCCTAATATGGCTAAAGTGACCAAATCCTTTATTTATAGAGAGCTCCTAGCCCAAGTTCAGCCAGCCCTTGATCCATTTCAGTACAGCTGCTTGAAAGGGAGTAGTATGAAGCATTATCTAGTACGTCTCTACCACTTGATTACCGAGTGGTTGGACAAAGGCAGTAGCCTTGTTGACCTGCTTTTAGTCGATTATTGTAAGACATTTGACTTGATCCGTCATTATACAGCAGCAAATAACCTCAAAAAGATGGGCGCTAGGAAGCATATTTTGCACTTAGTTGTTGACTTTCTGTGTAACCACTACAAGTGTGTCTATGCCCTCTTCCCAAGTGACTTAAACTCTGAGTGGGCTGAACTGACCTGTGGCATGCCGCAAGGCA
Source organism: Artemia sp. Qi Xiang Cuo (assembly GCF_049724085.1). Lineage (NCBI taxonomy): Eukaryota > Metazoa > Arthropoda > Branchiopoda > Anostraca > Artemiidae > Artemia > Artemia sp. Qi Xiang Cuo. Next base: position 50,200,877 of record NC_142796.1, read on the forward strand.
CTAAGCAGGCAGCCCTTTGTTTTTAGTGGTAATTAACTACATTATCCTCAAGTTTGAAGACAGATTCAAATACATGGACAATATTTCCCTACTTCTGAAATATCTTGCTGAAAAGTCAGAAGCATATCTCCCCAATTCAGCAGTGAGATCAGTATATCCTTTCTCGAGCAGTGTAACATTAATGATCTCCAGCTTATTGTGAATAAAACAAAAAGTCACGAGGTTTAATCCGCTTAATTGTGACCTCTCATGCCCAGATCCAGCCCAGCCCAGAGTGTGCACATCGCCGGTTTGGTGAAAAAAGGTAGTTGTGCACTACAGTTGCTAATTACCCTGCACTGACTGGGTTTCTCACAAAGTCAGCTGAAGACGGTTTATGTCACATATGTGTGCCCTATCCAAGAATATGCATGCCCTGTGTGGGGCCCTCAGGCTCATAACATTGAACACCTAAGTGAAGATCTGGAGGTCATTCAAAAACAGGCAGTGAAAGTGATACTAGACCTGAAATACAACTCTTATGAGGCTACCCTTAGTACCTTATGGCTGCCAACATTGCATGATAGGCACTTGCAGTTGATGTGCGATTTTGGGCAGTCCCTTCTTTTGTCCCAGAAACACTGTTTGTTGCTTCCCCCATTTGTGCCTATCACCGCCAACACCCGCCATAAAACTAACTAGTGCTGCCAAAGTGTCATAATAAGCAAAAAATTACATATTCCTTTTTTGAAAAAGGATGGAAAACATATTAAATTCTCCACTACATAAATTTACAAAATTGAAAGTGAAACAACATGTATAAACTAAAAAAAAAAAAAAAAAGAAAATGTACAACAAAACAACAAATACTAAAATAACAACTGTAATAATTTTATATGACCTCCAAACGAAAGTACTTTGAGGTGTCTACCTCTACTCCTCTCTCTCTCTCCTAAGAGCCCTTGATAGTCTATATGGATCTTTTTATTATTAATTTAAAAAAAACTTTTTCCAAAAAATAAGTTTTTCAAACAAAAGTAAAGAACTCCATTAAACCAAAAATGAACAAAAATAGAATCAAATAATCTACCAAGCATACAACTACCACAAATCAGTATCAATAAATAAAGGAAACCCAAAACGAACAGAAATTAAAATAAGTAGGGTTCAAAACTCCTATGCTTTCTAAAAGCCAGAATATAATTTGTACTTTACTGAAAAAGATTCAAATGGATTTACTGAAAAAATGTGCATTGTCAATTTAATATACATATGCTGATATTTATTCCTTAAAGTCCTAATTAATTTTTGATGTCTTAAAGTTATTAAAGTGAAGACAATTAAAAGAATTTTTTCAGTGAAGTACAAATTATACTTCCGCTAAACTGCTGTTATTATTGCTGTGACATGAGCAAGATGTTGGTAAAATATGCATATTCACCTGTTCTGAATTTCCTCCAATCAAGTTTTTGCAAAGGAATCAATGAAGTGACAATAAATAATCATGCACTGGAATTTTTTGATGATAAAAGGCATTAAGGATGCTAAAGCAGAGTTTTGGGGAATAGCAGATCCAAATAAAGCTGTTCCAAAGCCGCAGGGTGACCTAGCTTTGCATAGAAATTTGAAAGATGTTTTGGACTTGCTGTGTCAATGTGGCTCTGATAATTCCCTGCTGTCTACTTTTGTCACTGTCTCACCTACTGAAGGGCCGGTTATCCCCGCAGTAGCTTATTCCAGGTTGGCCAGTAAGATTAGCTCCCTAGACCAAACCTTTAAACAGATAAACAAAAAGTGACATCTTATTATCTGAATTTTCCCTACTTGCCCAGTGCCTTGTTTAAGCCAATTGTAAAGACATCTACTACTACTATAGTGATCTCTGGAATTTGTCCCAAGCTTAACAATCCTGAGAAACCCCACAATGCCATTGACCAAATCAAGGGACACCAATCCATTCATTCTATTAAACCATTGGGCAATACAATTTTAGTGCATATTGACCCAGTTGCTGCAAAGGACTTTTGTGATGCAGTACCTAATGTTCTGAAGTGTGATGCAAAACTTCAAGAGCATAAACTTGTTGGATTAGTTAAAGTCATACCACTAGATTTTGATGTCAGTTTGTTCTTGGGGCATGAAGGAGTCATTGACACTAAGCACATTTGACAGTCATTGACTTTTAAGGTATTCTTCTCCAAGGCTGCTGGGCTTTCAAATGCAGTCTGTCTTGGACTTAAGGTAGAATATGAAATTTTCCCAGTATTTGAGTGCCCCTGTCCTCCCTGCTGCTGTTATAATTGCCAGTTGTCTGATCGTGTGAAGGCCAATTGCACCAGCTCTCCCTGCTGTTCTCACTACACCAGTACACATTTGTTGACAAAAGATGCACCATGCTTGGCTGAACTGAAATGTGTGCCATGTGGTGAAGGCCATGTTGTATTCAGTCCAAAGTGCTGTGTAATCTGCATTGCCATAGCTAGGCATGCCTTGAACAAGAAATGACTGGAACAGTAACGTTTTCTGTGTGTTCTTTCAACATAAATGGCACCAAAGATTATTCAATAAATCAGAAAATGAACAATTTTAAAATCATGTTGTTGCAGGAACATTTACTTCCTGTCATTTCCATTAACTCTCTACAAAGAAGTAGTCACCATATTGTCTTTACCACCAATGCCCAAAAACCAAAAGGCCAACCTTCCGGGGCCTTACATATGTTATCAAACAATTAGCTACTCCTTTGTCACCTATCTTATTTCATTCCTTTAGAATTTTAAATTTGTTGCCACTTGGTTACCACATAGTACCCAAAGCTCTTAATTACAGTTATATTCATAATAGTGGTACTGTGACCAATATTGATCATTGTATCTGCTTTGCCAATGTTCCCTGCTCTGTTGTTTATGTTGACAAAGATGAATGTGATTTTGACCACCTTCCCTTTCACTTACTGTGACATTAACTGCTGATCCATCTAATTATCCTTGTGCTACTAATAAAAATGGTGTAAGAAATGAGAGTTTTCATAGCAAAGCTAATTGGCCTTTATATATTTCTACTCTAAAAGCTCTGTTGTCCTGTGTCAAGATCCCTTTTAATCTACTGTGCACAAGTGTTTTTTCACCACAAGCCAGATTGCAACTGAATGTGCATTACCTTTGCTTAATTGAGTGCATGAAACAAGCTGATAATGTGGCTGTCCCCCTTGTCTGGGTTAAACTCAAAAGTCCAATTTGGAAAGAAGACCCAGGTTTTAAAGCAGTCACAAATTGTGCTAAATTCTGGCTTTGCATCTGGATTGTGTGTGGGTGGCCCTTGCAAGGCCAAGTATTTGATATAATAAAAAGTAAGACAAAACCAGAGTTTAAATGGTATCTTTGTTTGGTTTGATATAATGGTGCTGAGTTCCCTAAAAGTGATGTGTCTAAATTTGATTTATTAGGGACCAGTGATGTTATCCCAAATTTGTCTTGGCTTAGGCATTATGAAAATATTTTTTGTAAGATTGAGTAGTGTTCATTATCATTTTCAATGCTCAGTTTCTAAATTTTTGCAACCTAAAGTTTTGCAGTGTCATGTTATTCCCATCTCAACTAAAAGTATTGTAAAAGTAATTGTATACTTAAACTTAAGTCTAAATTGAGTGATCTTGATGGGATTAGCACTCATCATTTATGTTGTGGTTGTCTGGCACTAGTTGCTTGGCTCCAGTTACTTTTTCAGTTCTGTTTATGTTTGTCAATGGTGCCTGATTCCTTCCTTTGCAGAACAGTAACTTTGATTCTTATATGTGAAACAGACCATTTTAATTGCAGTTCATATAGGCCCATCACTGTTGCTGAACAAACTGTGAATGACTCATACCAATTTGGATTTCAACCCCACATTGGGTGCCAACATATGCATAAGGTCTTAGCTTCAACTCTTTATGATACCCAGTCTAAATGTTATGAATTCCATATTTGCACTTTGGATTTGTTTAAAGCCTTTGATAGTATTTGCCATGCACAAATGTGGTATTCTTTGTCAGAGTTTGGAGTGAACCCTTCTGTCATACATGTAGGCTACTTAAATTTTGGTATATTAATTTGTTTCTTTGTTTAAAATCTGGTACAGGGTACTGCAGTAATATACCAGTTCAATCTGGAGTACAACAGGGTGGAGTGCTATCATCTTATATATTTAATGCTTGCATTCAAAATGTGTTATTAGGAATCAAGCCTTTATTTTTATAATTTATCTGATGTGTCTTATATTGCATATGCAGACAACCTGCTAGTTTTAAGCTGAACCAACTCTATTTTGGCATTATCTGTGCAACATATTTCTATGATGTTTCAGGATGTTGGTCTGTTTTTGAATTTTGACCAATGCAAATATTTAGTTTTCAATCCCAAATCATCAGCTCATAATCTGTCCTGTGGATCCTCAGTAATTCGCAATGTTTTCAAGTTTATGATGGTTAGGAATTAGTATTTGTTCTACACTCACTTTTTTGTGACTTCAAGTTCTGAGAGATGTTAAAGAAAAGTTGAAGATCAGATATGCAAAAATTGTACCTAACCATGGAAAATATACATGCCAAGCTTTAGCTAAAATGAATTCCACATATTGTGACCATTCTGTCATGTTTTTTAGTGGAATGTGTTCATTATTGAATAAGAATGATTTGCACCAAATCTGTATTGCTCATTTTAGATATTGCAAATTTTTACTGTACCTCCCCACTTCATATCCTAATACACATATTATTGAGAAGTATGGTGCTACCAAAATTATCCAATTGTTTGAAGTACTTACTAATAATTTAACAAAACATGCCTTTGTGTCCCTAGGCCCAAACCATAATATTATCTGTGTGTTTTTGTCAGTGATTAAGGTTTAAGTTATCTTTGTTTCTGCATATTTGATTTTTCTTCCTTTTTAGTGTACTTTACTCTGCTTGTTTTGTATAAAAGTGCATTGTAAATAAATTATTATTATTATTAATAAAACCATCCCTTTCATAAGAACCTTAAATACCCCAGGGGCATAACTTACAACCCTTGCCCTCAGCCTCTGGGGATTTGTATCAGCCTCAAAAGCCTTTTTATATGATGTTTGAACTATTTTGAACAAAAGGACTGTCTCAAAATATCTATTGGATACATCTTGTATAATAATTTAACCTAGGTAAATTTTGTGCAAATCATATTATTGACTTACAAATAAAGTGAATATATCACTTAATGCCTTTTTTTATGCTCTTTACAAATATAATAATCACTTCTATAGGAAATTCAAATTTAAGCCCTTTTTGAGCTCTTGAAAATGACAAAAATATAAAAATATATAGGGTGTAAAAAGGCTTAAAACATCTGTTTTAAACTTACTGTTTCATAATTCATCCTTTTTTTTATTCCACAAGCACTGACTCTCCACAATTAAGTTGGAAAAATGAAAATTGTAACAATAAATTTTACAGGTACTACTTAAATATTTTACAGTATTACTACTTAAATATACCCACTCTTTTATATATCTCAAACTGAAGACTGAATGAAAAACCCATTTTGACAGGATGATAGGCTACAAGACACTGCTTTAGAGAAATACATGTAAATTTTTACCAAATCATATTATTGAGTTAGGAATAAAGTGAATATACCATTTGATGGCTTTTTTATGCTGATTACAAATATAACAATCATTTCTATCAGAAATGAATTTTAGCCCCCCCCCCTATATATTTAAATTAAAGATATATAGTTGCACACATGGGGGTGAGGGTTAGGGTAGGGGGGCTGAAATTCATTTCCAACAGAAATGATTGTTATATTTGTAATCAGCATAAAAGAGGCATCAAATGGTGTATTCACTTTATTCCTAACTCAATAATATGATTTGGTAAAAATTTACCAAGATACAATGTATAGCATGGTTTTAATAGCATATACAATATTTAAAGTGTTGTTTTTTTGGGGTGGGGGATGGTAACTAGGTTAGGTTTTTATATTTTTGTCATTTTCAAGAGCAAAAAGGGCTTCAATTTGAATTTCCTATAGAAGTGATTACTATATTTGGAAAAAGCATAAAAAAGGCATTGAGTGGTATATTCACTTTATTTGTAAGTCAATATGGTAAAATTCTACTTTAGCTGCTTTGGGCTATCTTGGAAATGGGGTAGGCTAAGAAAATGAATGTTTCCGGGATGCGTCTACAGGCTAAAGTATGCCCCAGGAAGGTGTTTTGAAGTATTTACCTCCACTCCTCCCTCTAGAGGGTCCTAACCTTTGATGACCTTTAAAAATCTGTGTGTTATAAAAGTGAAACCTTGCAAAATAGATAGTCTGCTTAAATAAAGTAGAACAAAATTCTTTTCAGCTTCACAACTTTGCTCAATCCCAATTTATAAGGTTTTAAAGATATGCAAATATATTTCCTAAATTAAAAAAAACCCATTGATATGGCTTAAAATTCTACTCAAATAGACAGGAATTGCATTTTAAAAACTAAAGCCAGAGACAAAGAAACCAAAAATTAAGGTTAAAAGGTTTTTTGTCAAAATTTCAATAAGTAGGCCTAT
>NC_142796.1:50207923-50241339 GCF_049724085.1 Artemia sp. Qi Xiang Cuo
TTTTATAGTTTCTGAAATGAAGTTTCTGCATTGTTTATCCAAGAGGTGACTTCAGGAAAGAGTTTGTTACTTGCTTAAATTTTTTTCAAATTTCTTAAATGAAATTTCTGCATTGTGTATCCAAGAGGTGACTTCGAGAAAGAGTTTGTTACTTACTATGAATTTTGTAATAATTTCTTGAATGAAATGTATTTTTTATTTATCCAGGAGGTGAATTCAAGAAAGAATTTGCTACTTACTTACAATTTTTGATAATTTCTTTAAAGGAAATTTCTGCATTGTGTATCCAAGAGGTGACTTCAAGAAAGAGTTTGTTACTTACTTACAATTTTTTTTTCATAATTTCCTTAATTAAATTTCTGTATTGTGTAACAAAGAGGTGAATTCAAGAAAGAGTTTGTTACTCACTTACTTACTTACAATTTTTTCATAATGACATATCCAATAACGGATGTTGATAAATAATTTATTCATTCTGATACCAAGATTTTGTCAAGGTTATCCCATGTGTCTGACAATAGATGCATGCACATTCCTTTTCTTACATTTCCGACGTTTTATTAGACATTCTAAACTTTTGACATGCTAGCTGACTCTAAAAATAATGAACACATAACAATGTAATGCATAATATATTTTTAATGAAATAATGCTATGTAGAATATTAATACAAAAAATATATTACGATACATTATTATTATCAATGATTAACTTTGGATATTTTGAATCTGTTCCATAAAATAGTTCACCATGTTCTCTCTTGATATTATAGCTATTGTCTTCTCATAGTTCGTAATCAGTAGAATAATCATTATTCCGTTTTGAGTCATACACAATTTTTACTGGTGTCTCATCAACAGGCTCAATATGCTTTTCGCCTTTGGTATTATTTGGTTCAATGACTGTTTGATCAATGGCAGTAACGTTTGCTGGTGCTTTGTTTTTCATCGATTCATCTTTATATTCCATCGTGATATTTTCTGACAATGCCCTTTTTATTTTTCTGGCGATTTCACTGTCTATTATCACATTATTTTTACACAGGTAACAGTTTCCACACATAGACAAGATATGGCTTACGATATTAGTAGAAGAGTAGGCTTTTCTTTTATTGATCTTCCGTTGAATGCTAATACCTGAAAGGTGACGATTGGATGTATCAGTAGGTAATGTGTTACCTGCAACAGTAACAAGGAGTTGTCCTCTATCATCAATGATTATTTTTATGTTGGCATTCTCTTTGATTGCAATCATCTCTGTATATCTCAATCTCTCATAACCACCAAAATAAGAGTTGAATTTTTTCGGTATTCCAAAGAAATTTAATTCCTTACTGTCATGACAATGCATGCATAAATTTCCAATAGTGCTACCACATATACTTGTTTCAAAGTTTAAATACTTTTCTGTGCCGGCATTAAATGTTACAATAACCTTGTTATGTAAACACGATTTATTAAAATGATCCAACTTCACTTTTTTTTTTCAAATGTATCAACTGTGTGTTTATCGTTCTATTGCGTAAAAAACACTGATTTAATACATGCACTTGATTAGGTAGTGTGAATAACCTGCCACAGAATACCAGTGGGGAAGTCACATCGTGTCTCTGACCAATCACAGAGCGCAATTGTTAGAACTGTAAGCATATTTTGACATTTTAAGTTATGTACAAAAAGAAAAAAATAAATAAAGTTGAAAAATTTCGAAGTTTTAACAAGTTTGAATTAAACACTTTTAGGATATCGAGTGTCTTTACTGAAAAACTACTGCATTACAGAGTCTCTCAAATCCCGTAAAGCTATTTTAAAATGTATAAGAATAATTTATTTAACATAAATCCTAAATTTTGTTTTTAATGGGTATCAAGTAAAGAAAACCCACACGGAATCAGGCAACAGAGTCTCTCAAACCCCGTAAAGTTATTTTAAAAGATACAAGAACTACTTATTTACAACAAAAATTTCGTTTTTAATGTGCACTAAGTAAAGAAAAACCACACGGAATCAGGCAACATAGTCTCTCAAGCCCCTTAAAGCTCTTTTAAAAGATACAAGAACTACTTATTTAACACAAAAACTTCGTTTTTAATGAGCACTAAGTAAAGAAAAACCACTCAGAATCAGGCAACTGAGTCTCTCAAACCCCTTAAAGCTCTTTTAAAAGATAAAAAAACTACTTATTTAACACAAAATACAGGCAAGCAAATAACATGGGAATTCATATACACGCAAGCAAATAACTGAGTTATTTTTACGTCACAATTTTCAACTTAAAACCATTCTAATTATAGCATCCCACTCCTTCGTGTTCCTGAACAGTCACAGAGCGCAATTGTTAGAACTGTAAGCATATTTTGACATTTTAAGTTATGTACAAAAAGAGAAAAATAAATAAAGTTGAAAAATTTCGAAGTTTTAAAAAAGTTTGAATTAAACACTTTTAGGATATCGAGTGTCTTTACTGAAAAACTACTGCATTACAGAGTCTCTCAAATCCCGTAAAGCTATTTTAAAATGTATAAGAATTATTTATTTAACACGAAAATTTTGTTTTCAATGGGTATCAAGTAAAGAAAAACCACACGGAATCAGGCAACAGAGTCTCTCAAACCCATTAAAGCTCTTTTAACAGATACAAAAACTACTTATTTAAAACAAAAACTTCGTTTTTAATTAGAACTATTTAAAGAAAAACCACACGGAATCAGGCAACTGAGTCTCTCAAACCCCTTAAAGCTCTTTTAAAAGATACAAAAACTACTTATTTAACACAAAAACTTAGTTTTTAATGAGCAATAAGTAAAGAAAAACCAAGCGGAATCAGGCAACAGAGTCTCTCAAACCCCTTAAAGCTCTTTTAAAAGATACAAGAACTACTTATTTAACACAAAATACAGGCAAGCAAATAACATGGGAATTCCTATACACGCAAGCAAATAACTGAGTTATTTTTACGTCACAATTTTCAACTTAAAACAATTCTAAATATATTGGCAACTAAAAAAGACACACCGGTTTTTCCGACACGGATTTAACCTAAAAAAACTTGTATATCATGAAATAGAAATCCAGTAAATTGTGTCAGAAAAACTTGAACCAAACCAGATTATACCCACCTAACCAGATTGTACCTACCAAACCAGATTATACCTACCAGAAACCTGTTTGGTACGGAAACTATTCCTTTTATTCAAATCCCAATCACCAATCAAGTTATACTCGTTCCTCTTTGAAAGGTGTAATGCCCTGTAGAAATGTTTACCTACCAGAAAAACCTGTTTGGTACATAGGACTCTTAGAATCCAGACGAGCATCTCTACTCTTGCCCAATCATCTTGGTAAATTCATTTTCATTGATTCCTGCCTGGTTTTTATTCAGTGTCTGTTCTGTCTTTGTAGGGTAAACTTCGAAAGGTTATTTTTTCGTGTTTTTTTTTTCTTTTTTGTTTAGCACTGAGGACGACTTGGCGGAGGTCCTTGTCGAAATATTTGCTTATATTTTGTCATCTTCATGATTCGTCACTGACTGACAAAATACTCGTTTTTTCACCCTTTTTGATTTTATTTTTCATTTTGTTACTTTCTCTCCTCTCTGAGTTTCATTTGGATTTTGTCAGCGTTGCCAGTCAACTTTTTCAGTTTTATGCAAGGTTTGATGGTGACAGGTTAGGTTTGGCTGAGTTAGGTTAGGTTTTTAACCCATTTCTGAGACTTATTAACTTAAAAAACAAGTTTTTTTAACTGAAAGTAAGGAGCGAAATTAAAACTTAAAAAGAACAGAAATGATTACGTATATGAAAGGGGCTGTCCCCTCCTCAACGCCTCGCTCTTTACGCTAAAGTTTTTTATTGTTTTAAAAAATAAAGTTGCGTGACAGAATCAAACTTTAGCGTAGAAAGCGAAGCGTTGAGGAGGGGACAACCCCTTTCATATACGGAATAATTTCTGTTCGTTTTAAGTTTTAATGTCGCTCCTTACTTTCAGTTAAAAAAAACTATTTTTTTCAGTTAATTTCCGAATGTTTTCGAATTAATGAAGCTTTCATTTTGGCTAACCGTACAAGAATAATTAAAATGAAATTCTCATATTAATTTCCCTTTTTTTGGCTAATTGGCTTTCTCGAAATTTAATTCTGACGTAACTTACGAATTAACTTACGTAACGAATTTCTATATTTGTATGTTTTTATTACGTAAATTAGGGAGTTCGCTCCCTAGTCAATACCTCCCTCTTTACGCTGAAGTTTGAACTTTGTTCGAATCACAAACACCTGAATCACAAAGGACGGTTAATTAGAATAGATAGCTCTTTTGAAATTACTAAAAAACTTTAGCGTAAAGAGCAAGGTATTGACTAGTAGGCGAACCCCCTCATATACGTAATAATTTCTGTTCGTTTTAAGTTTTAATGTTGCTCCTTATTTTTAGTTGAAAAAACTTGTTTTTTTATTTAATTTCTGATCGTTTTTTTAACAATGCTGGGAAATCTGGCGCCACCTTCATAGAAATGCTCCTTCCCCTCAGGAAATATCCTCGATGGAAAGATCCTCCCCCGTAACCCCTACTCCGACCATGACCCCCCACTATAAAAAAAAAATCCTCCTGAAAACACCTGTATACGTCCCAGTAACCAATACTATATGTAAACAATGGACAAATTTTATAACTTGCAGCCCTTCCCCCAGGAACTGCGGGGGATTAAGTCATCCTCAAAGACATATTAATTACATTTTCGACTATGCTGAACAAAATGGCTATCTCAAAATTTGGATTGGGTTACTTCGGGGTAAAAATGAGGGCGGGAGGGGGCCTCGCTGCCCTTCAATTTTTTGGTCACTTGAAAAGGGCAATAGAACTTTTGATTTCCATTGGGATTAGCCCTCTGGAAGCGTTTTAGAACTTCTTGATTGATACGATAACACCTGAAAAAAAAAAACAAAAAAAAAACTAATAGACACGCATCCGTGATCTTTCTTCTTGTAATAAATACAAAATTCTACATTTTTGGAGAAAGGAGCTTAAAACCTCTATAGTAGGGTTCTCTGATATGTTGAACACGATGGTGTGATTTTTATTAAAGTTATATGACTTTTAGGGGGTTGTTTCCCCCTTTTTTCGAAAATAAGGTAAATTTTTTCAGATGTTTAGCTTTTGATGGGTAAGACTAAACTTGATAAAACTTTTATATTTGAAATCGGCATAAAAAATCTGATTTTTCTGATGTACCTATTGGTATCAAAATTCCGTTTTTTAGAGTTTCATTTACTATTGAGCAGGGTCGCTCCTGACTTACAGTTCGTTACCACAAACTGTTTGATTACCTGATTTAACCTAACCTAAACCAACCCAACCTAACTTTTACCAACTAATCTTTTATAAACTAATTCTATAAACTCTGGTCGACATTGACCAGATTTCGGACATTTACAGTAACGTATATACTACTTCGATAAAAGCCTAGCAGCCACTGTATATTCTCTCTACTGTGCTATCAGCAAATCAGATATATAATTATATTTTGGGCCGCGAATTTATGAAAAAAAAACTATATTTACGTGACATTAATAAGCGTTATTATTCAGAATATTAGTTAAAAGTCATTAAAGGTTAAAATTTTCAGAAGTTCGTAAGTGCAATTTTGTACCATTAATCAAATAAATAAATGTACCAAGCTTTACACATTCCTATTATTTTTTTATTATTTTAATATTCTATTATCTTATTGCCTATATTACAACCTCTACCATTCGGATTCTAGTACACGATTGCCCATGAGTCATCCGTGGTATTATCATAGTCAGGGGGCAAGTTTACAAGATTTTCTTATTATATAATTGTTCTTTCTTACATAAAGATCTGTTTGTATTTCTCGTTTTTGTCTCAGACAATAGTTCTTTACGTAAAGGTTTTTCCTAGCCCCATACCAACGAAATGAGCACGACTTTCCCTGAAACAGAATTCAAGCTACCACCTTGATATATTCCCTGTTGTTCTCAGTTGCTCAATTAAAACATTAAGGTTATCAATGAGACTTTAACGATATAAGCTACCTCTAAAATGTGACAAAAACAATTTGGTAGAAAGTATTGTATCTCAAACTTTTTTCATTCTTTTTACTAGCTTGAATTTTACACAGAATAGCCAATCAGGTGGATTTGAAATTTTAGCTCTTTTCCCTGGGTTACGACTTAAAATTTTCATACGGAAGGGCCACTCAGATTTTAAGAAAGTAGAATTTTGGTCTTTCCACAAATTGCATTTTCCCAATAACCATAGATTGTCAGTTTAATATACATTTACTTATAAATTTTCCTTAAAGTTTTAGTAATTTTTATTTATTAAAGCAAAAAGTGTGAAAATATTTGAACTGTGTTTTATTTTCATTAAAGTGCAAATTACGTTCTGGTCTTGAGAAAACATAGTCATAACCCTTTCTCCCAGACTCTGAGGGTTGTGTCAACCCCAAAGGCCGTGTTATGCGGTCTTTGGAATGTTTTTGAACAAACAGCTATCTTAAAATTTCTATCAGATGCATTTGGAAAAGATACGACGTGTGGGGTGGGGATTGCTGCCGTCTGATCATTTTGACTCTCAAAAAGGGCACTAGAACTTCTGATTACCAATTTAAAAGACAACACTTCCGGACCTTTCAACTACGCTGAACAAAATGGTTTTCTCAAAATTTTGATTGGATGAGTTCGGGGAAATGATAGGCGTGGGGGGAAGCTGCCCTCCAATCCCTTACAACTATTAAAAAGGACACTAGCCCTTTCAATTTCCAATTGAATGAGCCGAGCCAGATCTCTGTCAGCTGAGGTTTCCATCGGTCCGGTTTTGCAGTCGCAAAGAAACACCTACAACACATTTGTGTCAAACAATACGAAGTTCCATTAGTTGTGCCGTGAATAACATTCTGCGCCACTCGCGGGACGTTTCACATGGTTTATGCAGTTTTTGAAAGTGCAAAACCCCTCGAATCCAAACTACGATGAATTATAGTTGGCAATTATTTGCCTGTCACGGTGATGTTCACGTTATCAGAGATAGCTCATATGTTTTCCGTAGCCAAAAAAAATGTTTGTCCTAAATTTCGTTTTTGTTAATTATATAACTCACGGTATAAATACATAGGACCTGAAACATAAACTTTAGATTTAAAATTGTGTACAGATCAAACCCATCAGAATGAAAATATTTTTGGCAGTCTTGGTGAGTTTTTTATCTTCTTTTTCATTGTAATTGGCTAATATCATCAGCAAATACTGACAATTGAAATATATTTTAAATAGAGCTACAAGGGGGGGGGGGGGGAGGGGCTGAATGTCACCTACGGCATTAAAAAAAATAGGTTTTGAGGGAAAAAGTTATGGGGAAACTTTTTAATTTTTTGCTTGCAGCTTAAAGCTCGCCAATTCATCCCTCTAAATGTCTAAATGAAAAAATAAGGTTCTGACAAAAGTCACTTATTTTGTGTATATTCCTGACCTGCCAACTTTTTAGGTTATGCCAGTAGAGGTTTCAACTATGTCCCTTTACTCTGAAAGGGAGCTAGCACCCCTATTAGTTGAATAATTGGGCATATTTTTAAATACTTGAAATCTTTTTTTTTCTTTTTCTTAATCGAATGAATACATGATATCTCGTTCTCTTCTTAATGCATGTTTTTGTTAAATACCCTTGTTATTTTGTCTCTCAAGTTTAAATTTTTATAAGTTTTTATAAGGAAACGAAAACTTTACAGTTTCACTCCTTTTCTAAAAAATGATAAAAACACCTAATTCTTGCCTCTTTTAGTCTTTTCACCAGATTAACCTCATTGAATTCTTTTCATAGCCACCTTCAATTTAGTCCAACCATCTTTTGCGATACTATAACCTTATTTCAGACTTAGACTATTTTCCATAAATTTCTCCGAAATGGATTAAACGTGGTACTTATTGAAATCATTCATTGTATGTTGTGGAATATCGCATTTTGCTTTATTTCTGTCAATTTAGTTACTCGTAGTGTCGTTCAACATATTCAATTTTTTGTTTTATTCCACTCGATTCCACTGATTATAACGTCTCTATTGATCTTCTTTTAGTTTATAGTTAACTGAATCTACCAGCGACGTTTGGAAATTATGGGACCTAGCATGTTCCCCCGGAAAATTCCCTACTACTGCCGAAACTTACACTTCGGAAAATTCCTCCCCGGAAAAATCACCCCCTACCGTAGAAAACAAACGCCTCCGTAAAATTATCCCTCCCCCAGGAAAATTCCACCCAAAAATTCCTGAAAATGCTCCCAACATGTAAAATTGAGAAGCCAAAGAGGTATTAAGAAAAAGAATAAAGGAATTGCGGGATTTTGCATATTGTACCTATATTCCAAAACACATACATAATTAGATGTATTTCAGACAGTTCTTGGTTACGAACCGTAAGTAAGAGGCGAATCGGGCCAATATTAACCAAAACGTTAAAAATTAAATTTTGATAACAGTTAACGCAACAAAAGAATTCACTTCCAACACCGATTCCAACTATATAAAATCATAAAGTTTAAAGTTAAACAACAAAAGCCGCTAGCCTGTGAAAATTTGCCTGATTTCTGAAAATATAGAAAACCCGAGGAAATCCAAAGAGAATCATGGATGTAGTTTATGCATTTTCCCCAGGTGTGACTGTATGGAACAGAGGATCCTGGAAGAATGGCAGAGGGTTTATTCGAACAAAAATTAAAGTTTTAGAGCCCCTCTAAAGACACCAAAAAGATTCTTCCAAGGAGAAAGTGGCATTTTCTTTGATTTTATGACACCAAACTATAATTTCGCCCCATGGAGGACCGAGGACCGATCGCAAGGGGTGAACTGGTATCATGCACTATAGATGTCAGCAAAATTGTTTTTTGTGGGGGGACGTCCCTTTCAATGTTTTCAGCCAGTAAAATAAAAAAAAGTGAGTTGGTGAAATGGTGGCGTGAAGCGCGGCTTTTTTACAGGCTCATATTTTTTTAATAGGGTAAATGGGCTGATAGAAATATATGACGGAACATTAATTAATTAAGATTAGTCTTAGTCGGTGAAGAACAAAATGAAGCGATTTTAAATGCAATATCATCCAAATCAATGGGTAAAATGACCATACAGTCGGTAAAATCTGTTGCCCCACACTAAATCCTTCGGCTAGTGACGCCTCCGGCTGATACCAGAACAGCTCATGGCAATTAATTACTCGTTCTTTTTAGTCCCAGCCTATTATCTCTCTGCACTTCCGTCATAGGGCAACTCTTTCCGTCATAGTTGCCACTAATTTCATATTTTCAAATTGTTTTCTTTAACCTTTTGATTTGTTATGATAGCTCAACCCCAAAAATCACGAAAGACGAAATGAAATAAACAAAACGTAAAAATAAATACTATAGGATGTTAAAACCAAACTTTTTCCTGCATTGGAATATAGGTCAAACAATCCCAAGTTCCTTCTTTTCTTCATCAGTTTCATTTATTATACTTTCTCTTTGGCCGCTCAATTTTGCATGCTGGAAGAATTTTCCATGGGGGAATTTTCTGAAGGAGAATTTTCTGTGGGAAGGGGGGTATTTTCTAGTTGGAGGGGGGGGGGGGTGTTCTGGAGTTAACTTTCCAAGGGTGGGAATGCTACGGGGGAAATTTACCAAAGGGATATTTTTCCGGGAAGAAGACGCCAAACACCCAAAATTGTATTATAAATATGTGATAGTTTTGCGACAAGCCACAGGGCTCATTCTATTATGATCTATTAAATAAGTGAATGTAGCCTGTTAATATATTTACAACTGTCAGGCCAATTTTCTGCACAAATGTTTAAAAATCCAGACATATTGAAAATGGTTGAACATTATGAACGATACTATTAAAGTATTCAAAACGTTGACTATTTTCCATTCGTTTTTCCAGTGTGCTTTTAATATGACATTTCAACACTTAAGTATGTTTTAGAAGATAGTAGCTGCTTTTTTATGACCGTTCAGTGAAGCAGTTGAACTGACAACGTTAGACGTTCAAGTGCTTAATTTTCGTTTTTACTGCGCGGTGGACGTTTATGAGGCCGTTCGGCGTTCTTTAGTAAAAACAGTAATGCATGGCTAAATTAAAGAACACGCAAGGACGGCTAAAGTAGCGCGGGTTTTTTAAATTGCAGTCAACAAGGGGGGAGGGGGGGGGTAAATTGTTGCTTTTTTAAAGAGAAATATCAAAAAAGATATTATTCATAAAAAATATCCCCCAAAACGTTTTTTTCAAAGTAGGAGGAGGGGGAGGTGTCCCTCTTCAATTGATGCCAATATTGCACTCTAGATCTAAACCTAAGATTTTATTCAGCAAGCTCAACTACTTTTCAAGTGTGATAGAACCAAGTTTAATCTATGTTTAGCTCAGAAACTAAAGCCCCTAAAACTGATGAGGATATTTACATTGAGGCAAATTAAAACTAATGCATGTAAATTTAATTGATTGCAAAGATAATACATTTGTGTATTGAATCTTTTATTGGGCTTATTAAGCAATGTCCTACTTTCATTTTTGAACAGAAACTTAATTCATTTAAGAAGAAGAAGGATTTATTGAAAAAAAAACATATCAACAAAAAATTATTGCTGCCTCCCCTAAAAAGCAAAGCTTGTCCGTGGGGGAGGTAGAGAAAACAAAATCCTTAAAACAAAGGATACTTGGCCACCGACACCCCTAATACCATCACACTAAACAATAAATACAAAATAATATAATATATTATACTTCCTCTGGAAACATCATATCAACAAAACCCCCACAATAAATAAAAATCAATCAGTCAAAACTCATATTCAGCAAAAATCAGTTCCTTAATGATTTTTCTAAAAATATTGGGGTCACCAATAGTCTTAATATCACTATTCAAACTATTCCATTTCCGCGTACCTCTATAAAAAACAGAAAAACATGAACGGGAAGATATACCTCTAGGTAGACAGAAGTCCGCGCTACCCCTTGTATCATGAGAATGAACAGTAGACCTAATGGACAATAAATCACCAAAACAACGAGGCTGAACATCCTGCTGCAGTCCAAAAATAAACCACAATACATAGAACTCACGAAGGCCTGCAGCCGGCAAAATTTTTAAAGTTGGGTAAATTTCTCAAACAGACATACGTAGAGATATACCGGCTAAAGTTCTTACTGCATGATTTTGTAGAACTCATTCTATACAAAAGGTTAATTTAAAATTAGCCTATAGGCTAATCAGATACCCTTAACTCTCCCTACAAGTCAAGGGCCGATCCTTTTTTGTTTTGTATCTAATATTTTTCATGCTGAAAAGTATCTTCAAACCTTCACCTTTTACTTGAAAGTAGCCATTTTCATAGTGTAAGGCTTCTAGCTCAAGTTTGTCTATTTTATTGTCTAAATTCTATCCAAGCTGATTCCAAAGTGAACTTCCAACTTCCTTTTAATCAAAATTCGACTTAGACGTTCTATTGCTTTTCGCCGTGGACGTTCGACATCGCCGTTCAAAGTTCACTCGAGCGGCGAATAAGAAAGAGTTGCGCATGAAACTTCTTGATATAGTTTATCTGAACTTAGTATTTCTTTTCAGTCGTTTGTTGCTGTTGTGTCAGGAGCAATTGAAAGTCCAACCTATGAAGTTCTAGAAACTGGCACGGTGAGTCATCGCTTCATTGTTGATTTAGATTAAAATAATTATAGCCACTTTCCGCCATCTTAAACAGAAGTTACTAGCTAATAATTTTTTTTTGACAATTTTGTTTCCATGATCTACTAAAAAATGGTAAAGCAGCATTGATAAAGAATTTCTCTACCAAGTCGAATCGTTGTTAGAGAAAACTATCATCAAGAAATTGAAGCGCAACATTCTAAAACTCATAATGCAGAAAAGCAGGATAACTAGTTTCTACACTACCAATACCAATATTAATAGAGATTCAGCATCTGTTAACATTTCTCAAGGTTAACAAATTCTTTTGTGGTTTCCAACAGATATCTTAAAGACATGCTAGCTTAGTAGAATATGTTAATAAATTAAACTTGACGGTAAATTGCAAGGTGTTTAAATTACTGACGTACGAATAAGGTGAACATTCCACTCGGTTGCTTTTCTATGTTCTTTCCGAATATAATAGTCGTTTTACTCGAAAATCCAATTTTAAGACCTTTATGGATCCTTGAAAATGATACCCTTTTCTCTTATTTTTGCTATAGAAAAGGGTTAAAATAATGGTTAAAAATGTACTATTTGATATCCATTTTGCTAAAACTATACAATCCACAGGCATTGATCCATCATAATCCAATTGAATATACAATTTATAAATCTTTTAAGAATTGATGTGTTTATTTTAAGCTGTTTTACCCGTAAACTGAATTGACTTTGACGAAACCAGGAAGAACCGGAAGAAACATGGGAAATGCATAATTCGTGCTACATGTGTATTTTTTCTAAAACCACACTGCCTTTCTATGACGAACAAATTAGAGCTCAAATCGGGATAAGTCCTTTTATTAGACAGTGAATACACATACAAAAAAAATCTGGATATTTCGGTCATATAAACCAGTAATAGTCATCGGCAGATAAACTGAAGTATTACTATAAGCGATATATATATATATATATATATATATATATATATATATATATATATATATATATATATATATATATATATATATATATATATATATATATATATATATATATATATATATATATATATATATATATATATATATATATATATATATATATATATATATATATATATATATATATATATATATATATACATATATATATATATATATATATATATATATAAAGTCTTGAAGTGTAAACTTTTCACCTTAAAATGTTGCCTAAACGTAAGTTGAATTTCAAATGAAGGTGGCAAAATCTTCTTCTTCTCCCAATTGCAAAAGATATGTTGTTAAATTTTTAGTTATATACTCGATTGTTGACGCCATCCCCGTATTTACGACGTAGGTATTTTTTCTATGACCACACTGCTTTCCATGATGAACAAATAAATATTCAAATGGGGATAAGTCCTTTTATTAAAGTATAGCGGAACTGCTGTCAAACTGTGTTTACTATAATTATTCCACATATAATGACGCAAGAATTGTTGTTTCTTACCGTTTTATATGGCCATAAATAAAAAAAAAATGTATCATCTTTGTGGATCCATAAAGAATTTAAAATTTAACAACTATTAAAAAACTATTATATTCTGAAAGTATATAAAAAAGAATCAGTTATTATGTTCACCTTTTTCGTAGGTCAGTGCCGTGTTCTCCACATCTAGTAAATTACTGCTGGGCTATTTCTTCCCCAGATTAGATTTTATAATATCCCACCCAATCGATAATCTAACAATTTTTGCTAGTGAACAGTTCTGTTCCATTAGCTAACCAAAATTTTTTTAGCAAGTACTGTTAGTCGACGATTGGATGGCTCTTAAGTATTTTATTTAAATTTTAATGATTCAGTCTCTTTGCAAATTTTCAGATACCACCTTGATTAGCTAAGTTAATATTTACGTTAACAAATTTGTTTTACAATTTGTGTTGTTTGAGTCTTTCAGTTACCTAATTTATTAAGTCCTCTGTGTATTTATATTGAAGGGGTGCCTTGTATCCATGACTTGGAGTATATCACGACAAACGAAACTCATAACGTATGGTATGCTTTCATAATGCCAAGCCTTTTGAATCTTGCAGGGAAATCTTTGTGATTGGTGTGATACGCTTCCACAACTTGTGGCTACTTCCATCGGGTGTGTATAATTTTGAAAATTGTATACCCCTCAAATCACATTGGAAATTAGTGTCAAAGCCCTTGTTTGACTCTCAAATCCGTAAATTTTGTAATTTTTACAAAATTTGTTGTTTTAACTGTAAAAGAAAGGTAACTGGCCTTCTTTAAACATCAAATCCCCTAGTTCGTGTAAAGAAAGTTTGGTGTCTTATTTGAAAAAAATAAGGATATGACAAATGCAAAAAAAAAAAAAAATCAAAATAAATTTGGCAGCTGAATACTAAACAAATCTGAACTAAGTATATTTTTGATACTCTAGCACATAAATCTAGTAAAAACGAAAAACATCCTGGAAATATTGTCCAGTTAATGACAGGTTGTCATCCACGTGATGGACCTTCTTGGCCACCCTAATATCACTATAGCCTATTGTTAATACTATTTACCTTCTAGGATTACGAAGTAAGACGCTACCCACAGAAGAAATGGGTTGCCACATCTGTGGATTCTTTTGGCTATGAAGAAGTTAGAGGCGACCTGTTCAATACACTTTTCAATTACATTGATGGTGGCAATGAAGGAGGTTAGTGCTTCTACTACTTATTTTTTTGTATTTTTATTTTTACAAATCATTAAACCATGTCATAAATATCAAATTGCTATAAAAAAAAACGTATTCCCTTTTGTCTGTCTTAGCCCATGGCTGGACAATTTAGCTAGCTACCGATGGTTCGTGGGTTCGGCTCTAACTGACGCGAATTTTCTAGCATATTTCAATTTACTGATGAAGTACCCTCTCTGAAAAAAATTATTTAACATTATTCTGCAGACTATATTTTGTCAAGTTGTCTTAGCAGATTATTCTGACAAAAAAAAGATGCTTAAATTAATAATTTGATTTTTTGGAGTTGGTATTTAGGAAACAAACATTTATGGATCTAGGATACATTTTACTTCACATAAAATTTAGGTTATTTTTCTTAAGCATCTTCTGTTAACTTTTCGTTTTTCGAAGTTCATTCAAATTCAAATGAGAAAAAGTAACTCAAAACAAGGCTTTCATTTCCAAACATAGTACATTTTTAAAAAATTTCTATTTTTTTGTGCTTTCAGGAGAAAACTGAAATTTTACAAGACTGAAGTTAAAATTGTTTGTGTGTGTGTGGGGGGGGGGGGTACATAATATTTTAAACTGTTTAAGTAGCCGTTTTTTGTTACGATTTCATTTTTAGTCTTATAAAATTTACATTCTTGGATCGCAGGAAATATTTATTTATGTTTTATTAGTGCATTTGAAAGCATTATTTAAATATTCTTATTTCGCTCTTTTTAGTATTTGCTAATCTTGTGATTAGTTTTTGTTCTTTACTAGCAAAAATGTTTATATCTCACTAGAACTGGTCAACATAACTTTGTGCAGTTCAAAGCTACTTATAAGAGAAGCAACAAATTTTGATTGTTGTGTATTGATCACACCTGGACATTTACAGACGAAAATAGTTGTTAATTCTGGTCAATGAGTTTTGCTTATTTAAGTTAACGGTACAACACGGCAATACTGACGAAACCTTAGTATTTCCTGAGAATCTCATGCCTGTGCCACATTATAGTCACATTTGTCGATAAAAATCAAAATTACACACGATTATAGCGCCAATTATATTCACCGTTCGTAATTTCTCGAGTTGAACATTGTTCAACTTCCAAGTATAAATTTCTTGACTGACCAATCAGAGTCAAGGTTTAATGTATACTTGTTAAAACTAGAAAAGACGGAAACTTAGAACAGTGGTTTTTCTATCTGGGAGAAGACTCTGACAAAAGTAAAGAAGACTTGGTATTAGTAGAGATCAGTTGGACACAAATTACTGTTGGTGCAAACTCTTTAAACTAATTTCTTGCAATTTTAATTTTTTGCTTTTTCAATGCAAGTGTGACGCTAAAATGAATAAAATTGCCTTGTCATTCATGATATTTGGCTTTCTTTATCGACAGATGTGACTATGATGTGGCACGGGCATCATAGTTCTTAAAAATCAAAAGAAAGAGTGCTTTTCCCAAACCAGTTTTATCCAAAACCAAAAGAAAGCTTGTTCCCAAACCATTGGCCAAATTACCGTAATTAGCTAATCCGAGGCTATACACATTTTTCAATTCATACTTGAAAACTGCGATTTTCTATTATTATTCTATTAGTTATTTCAAAATTAGGACGTTTTCAGGTCAGTGCCAAATTTTTATCGCTGTTGATTTACGAAAACACATATGTATTCAGAGGAAAGCAGTTCCTTCTTAAGCTGGTTGGTGCAATATGTTTTCAGCCTATATTTTGCTGATCCGCGTTTCTCTTTTAATTTGGCACCAACTACTACAAAAACAGCCTAACTGCATATGAAGATCATTTTCGTTAAAAGTTGAATTTACGATCTTTCCTGATTTTTAAGTCTCTTTTTAAACAATTAAAATCCATTTTATTTTCGCTCACTGCTATCTTTGAAAAGCCAAAACTCTAAAAGGTCACCTTTAAAAGTCACTTAAATTTAAAGAGACTCTGAAATGACTCTTAAGAGGAGACTTAAAAAAATGACTTTAAAATGCAAATGTGGAATGTATATAGACTATATTTCTTTATAACTTAAAAGTATGTTTTTTTCTCTTTGCCTTCAACTTATTTAAGCTTGAAACTTGATTATTCAATGAATAATTTTGAAATTCTAAGTAGAAATGTACGTGTATACTTTTCGTTCTTGCTTTCAAACGGATATTGCTTGGTAATTGGACGTCAAGATTTCTCCAAGAATTTGCTTAATCAGATCTGACTAAATTTTTAGGTGTCACTGTCCCAATGACAGCCCCTGTTACAACTCTTGTTATACCTGGGGAAGGACCAAACTGTAAACAAACATTTACAATGGCATTTTACGTACCCGAAGAATTTCAAGAAAACCCACCTGTTCCAACAAATCCAGCTGTTTTTATTGAAGATAGGCCAGAATTTGAACTATATTCAAGGTAGGTGACCACTATTGCAAAGAGAAACAGAAATATTCCTTTCCTAAAATTTCCTAAAATTTATTTTCCTCATCATTACGACAGGGAACTATCCCCGTCTTTTAAAAAATTAAAATTGTTTAAAGCACCCAATGTCAATTCTTATCCAGTAATAAGAACGAAAAGTTCAATTCCAATTTATTGGTTATCTTGTGTAAGAGCTGTACAAAAACCAAACATTTCTTTTTTTAATTTTGGGATTTTTTCTAAACAGTTAACCCCTTTGCTCCGATACTTTAGAATTGGAGAACCTGAATAATTTTAGGACAAAGTATAACATCACAGTACAAGGGCACCGGCAGAAAACTTTCCGGGGGGGGGGGGGGGTAAACGCCAAAATATCAGTGGTAGTTGGGTGACAGGGAATATGTTTCAGGATATATTTTTGTTTTCGTAGGAATAAGTTTATTTTTAAATCCTTTTAAAAAAACAATTTTTTTGAACTGAAAGTAAGGAGTAACATTGAAACCTAAAACAAATAGAAATTATTACATATATGAGGAGGTTTGCCCCCTCCTCAACACCTCGCTCTTTATGATAAATTTTAAATTATTTTCCAATTATTTGAAAACGATTCCTGAAACGCAAGGGCCGTTTAATTAGAACAACAAGTAACTTTTTTAAAGTGCCAAAAAACTGTAGCGTTAAGAGCGAGGTATTGAGGAGAAGGCAACCCCCCTCCTTTACATAATAATTTCTGTTCGTTTTAAGTTTTAATGTTGCTCCTTACTTTCAGTTGAAAAAAACTGTTTTTTTTATTTAATGAAGCTTAGAGACAAACATTTTTCTAAAGGCAATGAAAAAAGTATGTTAATCAAAGTAAAAGTAAATAAAAATGGAAAAAGTAATTAATTACAAAAAATATACAAAACAATAGCCTACTTACAAAAACTAATATATAAACTCCCAGCATTCAGTTCTGTTGAGCAATGCCGAAGCGTTTGAGAGATATTTTTTAACAATATCGACCTTTTGAACTTGGTTATCAAACACCAAAATATTTAATGAGAAAAGGACAAAAATTTTTATAAAAAATAGCTCATTTTCAAAGTAGTTTGTTCAAAGTAAAACATTAAAACTAAGATTAAGAAAACAAATGAAAATTTTTAATTCAACATTTTTAATTTAACTTTGAATTCCAAAAACCAATATATTTTACAGCTTTATACTGCATAACTGTAAAAAAATTTATCTTTTTCAAAGCGACAACTAGATAAATACAATTACTCCTGGAAAAATAAATAAATGATAATAAAACACCAAAAACGTATCTGTTCAGGGGGAAATACAAAAATTTCCCAGCATTCCGTTCAGGGGAAACATTTCTGATTATAGTAGGTTCAGATATCAGCTCATGGGTACTCTGGCAATGTAAGCAAAAGTTGACGGCATTATTTTACCGAAATTGACCCTTATTAAGTTGTTTTCCTTGTGCTTTCTTTAATTATACGAACTTTCTTGTGTACTAACAACTGAACTAATTACTAATAAACAAATACATATTTAGGATCACCATAAAAGCTGATTCTTAGATTGAATGTTATCAAATGTTAGGCTCTTACACTTTATTTATAGAGTCAAAATCTATTGGCAGGCTGTCAACCATGGGGCAACACATATTTTTTCCATGGTTCTTCCATATTCTGCTTTTTTTTTCTTTTGGTTTCCGTGTAATTACTTTATATTCCCAAATTTCAAGGGGGGCCATGACCCCCCTGCCTCCCCCCGGCCGGTGCCCATATCACAGTAAACAACACCGAATAATATATAGCAAAATGAAGTGAGTTTTGGGAATCATCAGTTAGGCTTTTTGTTAATACAGGATCATCGAGAAAGAATATGCCTTTATTGAAGTACATGGTTTTGCTGCATTGACAAAAGAAGTAATTTTTCCTCTCTTTGATTTATTTTCGATCACAATTTTTTGGCGGTTACACTAATATTTTTTTTTCTTTCTTCCTCTCCTTTTTTCTTTAACCACTATCTTTTGTTTTTTACATCTGTTTCTTTACACAATTTGTTTATCGACCTTGTTGTTTCTCGACAATACTTAGTTCTTATATTTTTGCAGTTAGAAAACAGTCCATGCTTCGAAATTCCATGGCAGAGACATTAAATTATCATATTAACAATCAAAGGGGAAAGTAGTTAATCCAAAAGAGAGTTTAGTGTCCTTTTAAGAGTGTCTTATGGGGTTTTTATTTTGTGGTCCCATTTGCGATGGCCGAAATGAAAGAAAAAGAATTTTAGTACCTCCTCGTTGAACACTTCCCAAAATAAAGCCAAATTCTTCAGCTACACGATAAACTTTGAATGTTTTTGTCATTGAAATTTTTTCTAAAAAATAAAAAAAGAAGAAAATTTTATAAATGCTTGAGGTACCAATAACATAATAATAAAAGCAAGGTTTTCCCACTCGACTCAAATTAAGTTTTTTAATACAGACAAACTTCGATTTTTTAAACGTTTCTCTCGTTTGTTTCAAAATTGTGACATTTTTGGGGCAGTACCACATTAGTGTTACTACTTTGAACTGCGAAAATAAATAAGCAAAACCACAATCTGCTGATTCTTAAGGACAGCTAAGCCCTCAAAAGAAATTGTCAAATTTTTAGCTGTTTGGTGCCATATGTCTTTCATATTTTTTTTTTCTTGCAGATCTTGAGCCACTTTTTTGTTTCTTTTTTTGATTTTATAACCACTGGCCTAATACCAAAATTATTTATTCCAGATGGAGGTGAATTCATTAAACTTTTAATTTTTTCTAAGTTTTTAAGAAATGTATGGACACGCAAGTTTTGTTTAACGAATTGAAACCAAGGGATTTCTATTTCCAGCGTCCTTGGTAAAACCTCCTCATGTTTTTAAAGTAGTCTGCCTTTTAAATCCGTCTCTGTTCTCATGTAAAGTTGTGAAGATAAGAGATATGCCTCTTTGTCTTTACTTTTGTGATATGTAAGGACTATTATCAAAGTGAACCAAGTCCAAGTCGTGTCTTATAAGCCTTCCTGGACAAAAAAAAACTTTCCTAACGTTCAAAACATAAAACATAATAGAAATAATTGGGCCAACGTTTTTTATATGTTTATTCAATTGTTTTTTAGCTTTGTTTTTGTCTTTTTTTCTCTATTTTTTACTGTACCAAAGATAATGCTATAGCCTCAAATACTAACCTACTTTTATGACGGTGAAGGGAGAATTTTCTCAGTATATTAATATTGCTCGTGACTACGGTAGCTTCAAGCATACTGAGATTACTTATTCGGTAAGTAATCGCACGTTCTTGACTTTTTTTTATAGCCAGGCCTTCAGTATCGTGGCCAACACTCTTAGGGGCCTCTTGATTGGGGTAGCCGCTTGCTAAATTGGGGAGCAAAAAGTATCTAAGCCAGTATAGGAGTTTTGTAATTCTGGTACCTCAAAGAAATGAAAAGAACTTGGTATTTCATAAGTACCATATCTGCAATATAATACAGAGTGAGCAATAAAAGTAAATTTTTGGCTCCAACATTTAAAAATTTAGTCCTTTGGGGTCCTAAATTTTCTTTCTGCTGGGAATCCTTTCTGCTTCTATTTTGGACTAAAACAACCTTGAAAACTTCACCAAAGAAAATTTTGAATCTGGTGAATTTTGATTTTATATTCTATTGGAAGAGGATAGAAGCGGCGCTGCAGAGAAGTTTTTTCTCAAATTTTCTACCATCTAAATTGTTGATTGAAGTTTTCCTAGCGTACATGTTTTACGTTGTAATGATCGCAACGACAACCACATAAGTAAGATTTGTTTTGGAGGAGGTGCAATTTCAGGAGAGGGGGAAGTATTCACAAAAACGGCCTGAAATGGTCTTTCGTCAGCTTAATTTTAACTTAATAGCTCAATACGGGGTTAATTTACATTAAACAAACAAATGCATCGGGTACCAGAAGTGAAGCATCTTTAACCAATGTTTTGTTGCATACATAAAACAGCCATTTTTTCATATGGATTATTTTAATCATATTTCTAGGGTGCCAGAGCTCAGAAATTTTGTCCTGTTCTTGACCTTTGCAGTTACATAACCGTCACCGAGGGAAATGTTCTGTTATTTTGCCCGGTGGCACGCAAAATATCACAACCACTACACATATTTTATGTGGAAATCACTGAAACTTCAATTTTATGCTCTTATGTTAATTTTAACTTTCTTCTTGTGTTTCTATATCATTTAAATGTGTATTTATATTGTAACTATTCTCAGGCTATTCTCCGGATATGCATATGAAACTGATTACATATCTGAAGGCTATGCTCTCTATCAGTCACTGGAAAGAGATGGTGTTACTGATGCACAGTATGCTCCGTGGTATATGATTGGTTATGACTCCCCTTTCGACTTTGTTAATAGAAGAAATGAAGTTTGGTTCCCCCGAGTAGCTGCTGCTAAGGAAAACTGAGCTATATTTATTTATTTGTATGCTTTTTTAGTAAACGGTCATTTTCTTAAATTTTTTTTTTGCTGATTAACAGGTTCCAAGCAGAGCTACCATTCTTTGAAGTTTCAGTCCTGAGCTTAGGGTCTTGGCGAATGCTTTTTTAATAACTCGATACCTAGGGATAGTTTGTACACTATCTTTCATTATGTAAGTACAAATTTTAGACACTCATAAGGCTACGAAGAAGACTCCTCAAAAATGTGTTTACTTTGATTGAATTGTTACTTATGATATAAATAGTATCCTTCTATAGCTTATATAAAACTAGTTATGTTACAGGGACGTAACTAGGGGGAGTGACTTCAGGTCAGGACCCAAGGCCCCAGCTTTGTGTTGATATGTAAAGTGCTACCAATATTATGCAAGAGAGTTTCAATATGTTCACAAACTAGCTTTGCTAGTTTGTGAATTAACTTTATCGTACACAGTAAAGTTAAAACTCTTGATATAAAACTGAGAAAGTTCAGTGAAAAAAAAGGATATGGTATAATGAAAGGTTTAAGGGAGTTTAGCTATATTATCGGAGATTTGATAGATGACTTGCTCAGTAGGGAGAAAAAGGACAAAAAACGATATAAAATGTGCAAGAAGTTGCGAGTATTCCTGTCTCGCACTTAGAAACACAGGATTGAGGAGGGCTGCCCCCTCCTCAATACCTCGGTCGTTACGGTGAAGTTTTTTAGTCCTCTTAAAAGACTTCTTTTTTTCAACTAAACAAGCCTTGTGTCTTAGGAATTGTTCTTAAATAGTGGGGACAAATAGTCAGACTTTAGCGTAAAAAGTGAGGAATTGAGCAGGGGACAGCCCTTCTCATACACTGAATAATTTAGATTTTTTGTTTTAATGTTGCTCATTACTTTTAGTTAAAAAAGTGGAAATTGGCACCTTTCTTCCGTGGAAAATATCCCCTGAAAAATTACCCCCCCCCCCCCAAAAAAAAAACAACAACAAATTCTTTCCACGGAAAAATTTGTCCCATTCAAAATCCCCCCTGCGTAAAATTACCCCTCAAAATTCTTTCCTTGCTGAAAATTACCCCCAGAGAGTTTCCTCGGGACAATTCCTTCTTGAAAATTCTCCTTACTTTTATTTTACTAATAATTTTTTTTACTAATAATAAGGTTTTTTTTATTTAAATCAAACAATTAAATAAATCAACCACCAGAAGCAAGCTTGTTTAGTCTATACACCCTTCAAAAAAAACCTGATATATACATCGCTATCAACAACGTAAAACAATAAATCAAAAAAATAGCTAAGAGAAAAAAAAGCACGGCACAACCTCCTCTAATTTGGTGCAGCTCCTAAAATAAAAAACCAAACCATAACTAATTATCGCCGTTCTCTCACTACCACCCTCACACAACCACAATAAAAAATAACCAAAATACAACTGATAGACTACTCAAGAGAAAATCGCTTAGAAATATTATACCCACCAAAACACAGAGATTTTAACCTACTCCTAAAACTAGCAATATTTTCTTCAACTAATAATTCATTTGGTAAACTATTATAAAACCCTGGTCCCACATGACGGATAAAGAAGAATAATCTTTGAGTTGAAGCCTGAGGTTGTCTTATCTGGGATGCTGTTCTGGTTCAGTATTCATGGACATCACATCTAGCCACGAACATTCGACCGAAACATTATAGCAATAATTCACACTCATACTTAAACAAAAACAAAGCTGAATAAAATTTAGAACCTCCATGTAAAGACAGAATATGTTGTTCAACATATCTCGTTCTCACTGATGCACCTTTTTTATCACCACAAAGCATTCTAATAGCTGAGTTTTGCATCGCACGAAGCGGAAGTAGATGTGTCGGGAAAGTACTCGACCAAACGACATTACAGTACAAAAGGTACGGGTGAACAGTAGAAAAATACAAAGACCTTATTACATCACAGGGGAAAAAATCCTCAGATTTCTCATAATCCCAACATTCCTTGCAATCTTACTACTTAACAACTCTATATGGGGTTTATAACTTAAACATTCATCTATCAGGACACCAAGGTACTTGACATTCTTCAGTCACTGGATTGAAGTATCAACAAGTCTAAGCTCATTAATCCATGGATAGTAATTGGGGTTTCTTCCCAAAATTAAAACCTGTGATTGATTGTTATTTAACCCCAGTGTGTTAGCTCTAGTCCATTTTCCAATTTGGTGCATACCCGTAATAAACTTCTCCATGAGTTGCAGTTCCGTCTTTGCTGCCACTTTAAAATGCGCATCATCTGTAAATAGCGCAATAATTAACTTTATAGTTTCGCTAACGGGAAAATTCATGTCAAACGACAAACCCTCCACAGCTCCACACGAGTCATTAATGAAGATTAAAAACAGTGTAGGTCCGAGCACAGACCCTTGTGGCACACCATATTCAACTTTCTTTGTACCCGATATGGCACCTCCAAAACTCACGTACAAAGAACGATTATGAAGGGAAAACCTTAAAAGGCCTAAGAACACACCACGAAATCCAGAATTATCAAGTTTTGCAAGCAGAATACCATGATCAACCGAATCAAAGACCTTCACAATATCGAGGAAAACTGAAGTCGCTTTCCAACCAGCATCCAGGGCATCATTTACGAGCGTCACCAAAAACAGAACAGCCTGATCCGTCGACATTCCTCTTTGGAATCCAAACTGGGTTGGACTTAGAAGTCTCCGCAATTCTAGAAACTCAACCATTCTCGCATTTATCAACTTTTCAAACACCCTACTTAACACTGGGGGGGAAGAGATATAGGTCTATAATCATGGAAAGAATTCTTATCACCACCTTTAAATAACGGAATAACTTTAACCGACTTAAAGCAATCAGGAAAAATACCACATTTCATACACTGATCAAATAGGTACACCAAATGCTCTGATACAACTGGAAGTACATGCTTCAAAACTTTCAGGGAAAAATAATCACTACCTGCGGCATTACTCTTAATGCTCCAAACTGTCTTTCGGAGCTCCTCAACATTAATCGGACGCAAAAGAGCAGAAACATCACTAGCCACAGGTAAGAACTGAACAAAAAACTCTTCTACAGAGGAGGAGGATCCTGTACCTGCCATATTTTTTCCAGTTTTCGCAAAGTGGTCGCACATCTGATCAGCTGCTTCCTGCGGCGATGAGGTACAAACTGGGGTAACAGAACTCTGGGTTGGGCGGATTACCGAGTTGATTGTTTTCCAGGTCTTCGCAGGATTTCCTTCCGACTTTTTAAATTCTTCTCTGAAATATTCTATTTTAGCTTTTCGAAGCAGCTTATTCAATTCGTTATTATATTGTCTGTACCTCTCTTCCCCATATGGTGATGTATTAGAATACTTAAATAACCGCCTCCTTTTCATTATCGCAGCCATCAGTACTTTAGAAATCCAAGGTTTAACTGGTGTCTCGGTTTGAACTGACTGCCTTGACATTTTACAACATGACTTCAAT
This sequence comes from Artemia sp. Qi Xiang Cuo, assembly GCF_049724085.1. NCBI lineage: Eukaryota > Metazoa > Arthropoda > Branchiopoda > Anostraca > Artemiidae > Artemia > Artemia sp. Qi Xiang Cuo. The sequence continues at coordinate 50,232,685 of NC_142796.1, forward strand.
ATTTCATTGATTTCTACCATACCATGAACAAAACTTCATATTTACATCAAGTTCACTATCTTCAAGAAACTGAAACATACATTTTTCTAATTCATTTTTAAACCGAACCAAAACATCTCGTTTCTATTCTCAATGTGTTTTCGAATTCTTACTCTTCGGTGTGCAAAAATTATTCACACACAGCAGAATACCAAAGTGATCAGAAACTTCATTGATCACAATCGAAACTGAATCATACTTAATATCACAAAAAATATTATCAGGGAGGGACTCAGAATTAGCAGTTACCCGAGTACAAATATTCACCACAGGAAACACACCATAACAAGACATCACATTCAAGAATTCACGAATCTTAGGATTAGCACTCACTCTATTTAGGTCCAGATTAAAATCACCACACACGAACAAAGGTTTATTATCATCAGCAAGCTCATCCAATTGCTTTTCTAGGAGCTCCAAGAATTCCTCAGTAGAACCAGACGGCGGGCGGTACACTACAACCACAAAAAATTTTTTTCCCGATTTACATAATTCTAATACCACACTTTCAAATACCATTTCCTTATTTACACGCTTTTCATTCCTCACCTTAATATTGAGACCATTCCTAACATAAACTGCCAGTCCTCCATGTTGCCTTTTCTCTCTTTTCTAACATAAACTGCCTTTCCTCCATGTTGCCTTTTCTCTCTTTTCTGAAGATGAAGTCAATACTCACTTATATCTAATAAACTTGTCGTATGATCTCTCAACCACGTTTCTGTCAGAGCAATCACATCTAATTTCGAAAACAGACACAACTCCTTTAAATAATCCAATAAGCTATCTAGACTTGACAATTCCACGATAACAAACTCAGTCCACTGGGTCCTGACAACACGTTATTAATTTCAATAGGGCATTTATAATATGCTTTAGAGGGTACCTCACAAAAATCCTGATCTAGATCTCTATGGAGAAGACCACCTTGTAAATCCTGATAATTTAGCGAATCTCTCTCAAGTGATCTCAATCTTTCCAAATCAACAACTAGAATAATAACCAATCATCGAAGGGGTAGCGAGAGAACGGCGAAATAAAACTACAACTTTACCAATTACTTTTCCTGGTTCACACCAAATCGAAGACAGTCCGGCCGTAAAAAGAAAATAAACCTGAAAAAATAAAAATAAAAAACAAATAACAGAAAAATGGAACAGAAACTAAAAACAAAAAGAAAAACAAATTAACACACAACTAGCGAAAGGAAATTCCGCCACAATAATAAGCGCATCTATTCAACAACATAGGAGGCTACTACCACCTACTCATATTTATCCTTTAAACTCAAATCAAAAATCTTTACTCTTAAACAAAAAAAAAAAAAAAAAAAAAAATTTTTTCTTTTCATAAGCTAAACTTTTCATATTTTTTCTAAACGACCATCATTCCTTAGGGCTCGCGGGAGCCGTAGAGGGGGGAAGTCCATACGCTAATTCATCAATCCACTCGTCGCAAGTAAATCCACTTTTGAGTAATTTCACGCATTGGGGGTGCTTGTCGTCATATTCTCACTTAATAAATCCTCATCCTGACGACTCCTCTTATTCTTTTTCCTAACCATTTTGATATTGGAATAAACAAAACTGTCTTACCGGAAAAAGCACCAAATCTTTACGCACGTTGGTGCGAACGTGCAGTAATCTTAGCCGTTAGGCACGGCAGACACCTTAATCCACCTTCAAATGAATTCAAGATCCAAACCTTCTTTCTGCGCATTAACTGGTTACAGCAATTATTTCTTCAGACAGCAATGTATATCTTCAATAAACCTCTATTATTTTGGAAACATTTTCCTCCGATAACAGCACACAGAGTTTAGCATTAATCAAACTATATTCATTTCGTGACGTCACTCGCAGAGCAGGCGATAGCAAGCGCCTATAGATGTTAACTGACCGATAGCTGATTCATTACATGATTTTCATTGCTGATTCATTCATCCGGCTGATATTTGATTAGAACTAAGTTTTTAATGCCCCCAAAAATACCCTTCCCCCATGAAGATTTCCTCCTGAAGACTTCCCTCCCCAAGGATAAACATCCCAAGACAATTTTCTCCTCTCTTATATTGTCTACAAACAATTACCCCGGAACATTCTCTCCCCATGTAAAATTCAGCAGCTGAAGAAAAAGTGAGAAAAATGGAAAAAATTTCGTATATAAATTCATTAAATTCTCGTTGTTATAATTCCCGAATATTTTCCAAATTCGAATACTACATGTAAGACCGTATCCAGGATTTTTTTTTCCGGAGGGTTATACAAAGAAACTTTTAAAAAATCATCAATTTTTTTTCTATATTCATCTTTGCTATGTTTTAACGAGTCGGTCAAACATTTCGGGGGGGGGGGGGTAAATCCCCCTATCCAACCTCCGAATGCGACCTTGACAACATGTAAACAATGGGCATATTACATAACTTACAGCCCTTTCTCATGGGCTGTGAGGAATCATGTTATTCTAACGGGCATAGTTATTCAACTGTGCTTAATCAAATGGCAATTTCAAAATTCGCATCAGATGTCTTTTGGGGGAAAAGACATAGGTAGGGGGAGGGCTAGCTACCATCCTATCTTTTTGATCACTTAAAAGGGGGTAGAACTTTCAATTTTCATTTGAATGAGATCCCTCCCGATCTTCTAGGATCATTTGCTCAATATGAATAATGATGAAAAATTAACAACAAAAACCAACAGCCAATAAACACGCATTCGTGATCATCTGCCAAAAACTCGAAATTCAACATTTTTGTTGATAGGAGCTTGAAATCTCTACAGTAGAGTTGGTAATATGCTGAATCTGATGGTGTGATTTTCATTAACATCGCTTGACTTTTTGGGAGTATTTTCCTCTTTTTGCTAAAATCAGGCAAATATTATTAGGCTCGTACCTTTTAATGGACAATTAGTACTGGAATAACAAGGTTTGACCAGGAACAAATTGATAAAGTAATGCTTTCTTCACTATCCAGACCAGAAAAAATCGCTGAACAACAGATCCAAAATTGCCATCTCTAACTCGTTGCGAAATTTGTTTTTTTCGCCGTTTTTTTTTTTTTTTTTTTTAAATGAAATATCAAGAAACTGGTGTTTGTTATGTGTTTCTGTATCAGATTTAAAAGCTGAAACGATTTCTGATGTTAGTTTCCGAAATGTCAAAAATAAAACATAAATACTCTGTTTTTGAACAAAAATGAGCAAATTTTAATGTTTTAGGTAAAAAAAAAACAGGCGCTCGATAGAAGTTTCTAGATCAGTTTTGAGTTGACAAACTAGGTTTTCTGAGATACTTCAAGATCTTTTTAATACCCATCCTCCCCAATCTTCCCCAAAAACCTTGCTCTTCGTAGGCATTTGAGATCAAAATCCATTCACCTTCGTCAATATAAAAAACGACGTGGTAAAAATTTTTTGTAGAAAACGTAAGAAAATGGCACATTTGATTGATCAAAGTAACAAAAATCACAGGGAAAATTAAATCACAGGCTTAAAGCTAATCCTCAGAAAATTCATATTCTTGACACTTCGCATTGTTGCACGAAACTCCCCTACATACTCGACAAGCTATGGTGCATTCCAGGCCATTTTTCTTGCAGGAGCATCTCTCATTGTCGCAACCATCAGCACGGCAAGAACACTTCACTGTCTTTAGAAGATGAGGAAGAGTAGCGGGGAGATCCGTCATTTTTGGCTCTAAAACTTCGTTGCCTTGACGATTCCTTCCCCAGCTTAGGGGGTCAACCGTATTCCCTAGCCAAATCGGAACCTGGCTGTAGACTCGGAACGAATGATACTTCGCTGCTATCATAGTCGGAGGCAGCTCTTGTGGGTGTACGAATGAGGTGGCAGCATTGACTTTCCTCTGGAAAACTTGGTTCCTGGCAGTGTCAAGACTTTGCAGATCCTGGCAGTTGTAGAGTATCAGCAAAGTTTTCTCTCCAGTCGCAGCTATCTCATCATGACATGCAGATTTTTTAGTAAACAGGGTACTGGCGTCTCTGAAACTCGAGCTGGATAACAATAGCTGAAGAGCTTTTCCTTTTCCGATGGCATAAAGGTGCGATGTTGTGTCGCAACCCAGTATGGTGTGACAGAACGGCATCAGCTGGCAAAATTCTGATCCTAGCTTGTCTTTTATCTGACAAACATCTCAAGCTGAGCATTCACTTCCGAATTTCGCTTCCGGCAAGAAGTAAACTCGATTTTAACTCGTGTCTACATGACAGATGAGGAGGACGAGATCATCCGTGTCATCAGCAACCACAATGGTGTCGCTATGGAGTGCAGTTTCCGTAGCCATCTGCACTATGTCTAGATCAGCATCTCCTTCAGAGTGGTATACATCGCAACCAGTGGCTGCCAGAGCGTTTCCAAGAATCTTCAGAAAACGCAATTTGTTCTCCTTGCATGAAAGAAACTCCTCTTTCTTCATGCAAAGATTCATGTCTTCGGTAAACAACACTTCGTGGCCGACAGATTCAGCTCGACGCAAATAGGTTGCATCTTTGATTGACGGACCGCCGTCGTATCCGTCGATGACGAAAATTGCATGGGGATACTTTTTATCGACGTAATGAATGCACGAAGACATGGTGGCCTTGTATGTGGAAGCGACCTTCCGCGGGATCCGATAGGGAAGGGTGCCCCCGTCGAAGACGAAGCTGGTAATTCCCACCGGTCTTGGGGACTGAGCATCAAACCCACATGACTGAAAGACTGCTTTTACTAGCTCGGGCTTGTTGGTCTTTTGCAAGAATCCGTTTCTTATACCCCTGGATGTATAAGGTTCTTATGGAAGGTGTGGCAGCATAAACTTTGGAGAAGATTCATTTGATTGGAAGCTGAAAGTTCTAGTTCCCTTTTTAAGAGGTAAAACTAATTGGAGGGCAAGTATTCCCCCCCCCCTTTTTTTCCCCAAATGCATCTGATCAAAATTTTGAGATAATATTTATTCAAAATAGTTCGAAGATTATATAATGATACCTCCAGGGTTGACACAACCCCCCAGAATCCAGGGGTAAGGGCTGTAAGGTATCCCCCAGGGGAAGATAGCGTTTTTATGGAGGGAATGGTTGTATAAAATTTTGAGGAGGCTCATTTGATTGGAGCTTGAGATTTTTAGTTCCTTCTTAAGAGTCAAAAGTGATCGAACGGCAACTAACCCCCCACGCCCTCTTTTTACCAAACACATCCTATCAAAAGTTTGAGATAGGCACCTTATTCGAAATAGTCCAAAGATTATATAACAATGCATCCAGCCCTGGGGCAAGGGTTGTAATTCATGCCCCAGTGGCAGATAAGTTTTCAATTGAAGCCCGGCAACCGATAAAAACCATTTTCTTTCAAAGAGAATGTTTTTCGTTGGGTGTCAGTGATTACAATAAATTGCAATGAAATTGTAGCGATGTAAAAAGCCAGATTGGGTATCGGTGATGAAAATCGATTGCAAGTTATAGCCCCCCCCCCCTTCACACCTTCTTTTCACCCAATGTATCTGATCGAAATTTTCAGACAGCCATTTTTGAAAAAATAGTCCAAAGATCATTTAACCTCACCTCTCTGGTTGACAAAACCCCCCAGGGCGCGGTGACAAGGGTTTTAAGCTATACCCCTGGATGTATAAGGTTCTTATGGAAGGTGTGGCAGCATAAACTTTGGAGAAGGCTCATTTGATTGGAAGCTGCAAGTTCTAGTTCCCTTTTTAAGAGGTTAAACTAATTGGAGGGCAACTATTCCCCCCCCTTTTTCCCCAAATGCATCTGATCAAAATTTTGAGATGGTATTTATTCAAAATAGTTCGAAGATCATATAATGATACCTCCAGGGTTGACACAACCCTCCAGAATCCAGGGGTAAGGGCTGTAAGGTATGCCTCAGGGGCAGATAGCGTTTTTATGGAGGGAGTGGTTGTATAAACTTTTGAGGAGGCTCATTTGGTTGGAGATTGAAATTTTTAGTTCCTTCTTAAGAGTCAAAAGTGATCGAACGGCAACTAACCCCCCACGCCCTCTTTTTCCCAAACACATCCTATGTAAAGCTTGAGATAGGCTCCTTATTCGAAATAGTCCAAAGATTATATAACAATGCCTCCAGCCCTGGGGCAAGGGTTGTAATTCATGCCCTAGAGGCAGATAAGTTTTCAATTGAGGCCCGGCAACCAATAAAAACCATTTTCTTTCAAAGAGAATGTATTTCATTGGGTGTCAGTGATTACAATAAATTGCAATGAAATTGTAGCGATGTAAAAGCCAGATTGGGTATCGGTGATGAAAATCGATTGCAAGTTATGGGAGTAATTGATATTGAACGCTGTTTCATTCTAGTTCTAAGAGCCTAGTGTGTGGAAGACGCCTCTGTTGCAATTTGCATCGGGGAGTTCAGGAGTAGGACTGGCCAATAAGGTATGCTCGAACCTGTGTTGCCACTTATACCACATTTTGCGGTGTAATACCGCAATTTGGAGAGAAATGCCGCACTTTCTTTTGATTATACCGCACACCGCAATTATACCGTGAAATGACTTTTAACAGTGTATTTAACCGCGAAATGGCTTTTATCACTGTATTTATACTAATTAATGTCACTGTACGAGAAAAGGGACAAATGTTTGTCCCTTTTCCATTAATAGGGTAAAGGTGTACAGGCACTGCAAAGCAGAGCGAAAACTATACTAGAATTGAATAAATAGGTAGTCCCGGGCTATCCTTATCTTGCTTCTTCTGAGCATTACCTTTCCACTTTTACAGCCCAATAGACTGAAGAGTATACAGTAAAAGAAGTTCTTGTAAATATATGGGAAATTCAGAAAGCTGAACATTGGTTAAGAAATAAAAATGCTATTTCATTTAGAACTTAATACTGTACTCAAATATAGGCTAACATTCATTTCCTGTAGAACATGCATTCCGAAATTTAGAAAATTATCTATTTTCTAATGTTTACCTGATTTCTTATTGCATATCAATCATTCAAAACAAATGTGAATGCAAAGTTGCAGAGTTGCTGTCTAGAGGAAGCAGGTTATAAATCACTTATTCCTTCTTGTAGCCTAGGCTGTTTCATGGTTCCATTGGGCAGCCCGTCTGTAAGTTTTGTTGTCAGGGGTTAATGAAAATATATGGATTGCTTTTCTCAGACTCTGTCACTTCTTCATCACTTTTTCCAAAAACGAAAAGGAGACCACTACTGAAGCAAGGCTTGCCTCATTTCTTGTTGAACATAATATACCCAATTCGATCACTGACAACTTGCTGAAGTTCGTTCAGCAAGTTGTCGAAAAAGATATGAATTTATCGGTAGGGACTACTTTTCCCTTTTTTTATACGGGGTGGGTATCTGGGGAATGTCTCATTTAATTTGTATTCTACTTTTCTTGTTCAAAGTCCATTGCAAAATCTACCACTTAAGAAAAATAATAAAGAAAAGTCTCCACTTGCTAGAAAAGTAGCAAGGAATTAATGGCTTTTAAAAAGTAAGTTTTTGTTGAAACTAGTGATGACGTATTTGCATTACGGGTATCAAAATATACCATGAATTATGCCGTGTTTCGGTAGAAAGGATACCGCAAAAACACCGCTTTTTTCATCGATCGGCACCGCTTTTTGGTATCGATCAAGCGGCAACATTGGCTTGAACGCCCTCTTCAGGTGGCGGGATTCTTCAAGAAGAAATAAATAAAAAAAATGTCTGGAATTGCAATTGCAAGGCTTGCAGAGGAAAGAAAATCGTGGAGAAAGGAACACCCCTTCGTAAGTTAAAGTTTTTTTTTTCGTAGACTTCTTGTGGTAGTATAATTCAAGTGGATAAGCCGTCTTGGAAAGCAATTGAATTAAGTGCGTTTGTGAACGAATTCAATGCCTTACTTAACCCCAGTAGGCTAGTTAGGTGTAGGCCTATTCAATGTCAGAATTTCACCCTTTTGGCAAAATATATGGGTAAATTTTTGCAAATCATATTATTGACTTACGAATAAAGTGAATATACCACTTGATGCCTTTTTTATGCTCTTTACAAATATAACAATCACTTCTATTGGGAATTCAAATTTAAGCCCTTTTTGAGCTCTTGCAAATGACAAAAATATAAAAACCTAACCTAGGTAAATTTTTTGCAAATCATATTATTGACTTACAAATAAAGTGAATATATCACTCAATGCCTTTTTTTATTCTCTTTACAAATATAATAATCACTTCTATTTGAAATTCAAATTTAAGCCCTTTTTGAGCTCTTGAAAATGACAAAAATATAAAAATAAAAAGGGTGTTTGATGGCTTATAGCCATAACATCTGTTTTAAACTTACTGTTTCATAATAAATCCTTTTTTTAATCCACAAGCACTGACTTTCCATATTTAGGTTGGATAAATGAAAATTGTAATGGTAAATTTTTTGCAAATCATATTATTGATGGTAAAATGCTACTTTAGCTACTTTTGGCTGTTTGGGAATGGGGGTTAAGTTAGAAAAAAGACACTTTCAGGGACAGGTCTACAGGCTAAAGTATGTCTTGGGAAAGTATTTTGAAGTACCTACCTCCACTCTTTCTGCCTCTAGAGGCTCCTGAAATTTGCCTACATGACAGGCTATAGGCCTACTTATTGAGATTTTG
>NC_142796.1:51043088-51072610 GCF_049724085.1 Artemia sp. Qi Xiang Cuo
TAACCTTGTCCCACAGCGCTTCCCGGACCCACCGGCCCCGCGGCTCCCGGCCGTTTACAAAATTTACCAAAAAAGTTGAAAAATTTTCTTATACTACATAAGTCCAAGTTTACCTATAATAACGTTCTATAAGTTAGGTGTACTTCATTAGCTTACAATAATTGTAATCCCCCGCACGAGTGTTCCAGGATTGAACCGTTAAGACGCTTTCCCCATCACTAAGATTTTTGGCACAATAGAAATATTCAGTGTAAATTAGAACGTCAATATGTGACAGATGGAATAATCTCTCTCTAAAATTACGTGAAAAAGAGCATTCAGTTTCAAAGCTATCTAAAATATATGTGATAATAACAGAGAAAATAGTAAAGATTAGAAAAAATAGCATTTTGAGTTTCAGTGGTATCTAAAACTATATGTGAAGCGATAGCAACAGAGAAAAGAGTGGTTTCTTAGCAAAAAATTACATTTAAATATGTAATATGGGGTTAATATCTCACAGAGATAAGTTTATATTGGGTTTGAAAACATTGGAATAAATAGAAAGGTAGGAAAAAATACTTACATTTGCATAATCCGTCTGGGCTTGAGCATCCGAGGGACCAGGTAGTGCGTTGTGGAGGGTGGACGGGGTGGCGTCTCTATGGTCTTGTGCAGCTTGGTCAGCTCTTGAAGGTCCAGGTAGTGCATGTTGGAGGGCGAATGGACTGGTGACGTTAATTTCTTGTATAGGAGCTGTGACTTGTGCAGCCGGGGTAGCTTCTGAGCCCCTTGAAAAAGCTTGTGTAGGTGGGGCTTCGGCATTGAAGCTATTCGCCCACTCTCTCTTTAACTTTCTGGCTGGCTGCACGTGGGCAGGCAGTGTGGAGCTGGGGGGTTTTGGCCAGCAATCATATTGCATGACAGGGGGTACATTATTTGTCCTCGCTTTCTTGGAAGGAGGGGGCACGCAGTCTTTGATCTTTGCGCTAGACACAGGTCTCATCACAGCAGGTTCCACAAATTCTTCTAATGTGCCTTACAGAAGAGGAGAAAAATCAAATCAAAATAATTTGCCCCTTTTCAAATAAAAAAAGTTATTAAACATTATTTTGTTTAGTTTATCACTCAGAAAGCACAAAACCCATATTCTCTCCCCCTAAATTTAGGAAAATTAAGCCATCCCTCTCATAAAGTTAATCATGCGTTTTATTCAAGCGAAAGCGGAGCAATTATCTTTTCTATTTTGTCACTATTAAAAGTGCTAACCCCCAACAAAATCCTGGATTCACGCCCGGTAATATAAAAGAAACTTTATTGAAGGCTTGAAAAAATTATAAATTTAAACATTAGTTTTCTTGTCAATGGGCGTAAATGTCTACACACATAATCCCCCTTACTTTTACTTAAAAATAAGCTGTTAGAAGAGATGTATTGTCCCCTCCCCCCTTTCACATAATATACTAAATATATTTTTAAACTTATTTTGAAAATAATATCTTCAATCGGTTCTATAAAGGATAAGACTCCTCAATTGACTCAAATTGTTTTAATTTTACAGCCAAAACCCTTTGACTTGACCGCGTTTGTAAACACATCGGAAGAGGGGACGACAAAGTAATTATAACCCTGCGGAAATGTACTGTCAAAACAGAACGGGTTAATAGCTAAGAGATATGCAGAAGTTGATAAGGCTTACAGAAAGGCCAAATTTATCAAAAAGGTATTTCTTTGTGCGGTGGTTAGGTTTTGACGGTAAAAGAATATATTTACGTTTTGCATTCAGTATGGTTTGTTGGGGGGGGGGGGTTTGAGGGTAAAGGAATATATTTACATTTTAGCTGAATATAAAGATTGTTTGGTGGTTAGGTTTGTTGGGGAGGGGGAGGGTTTGAGGGTATAGGAATATATATACGTTTTGCATTGAGTATGGTTTGTGGGGGGGGGGGGTTTGAGGGTAAAGGAATATATTTACATTTTAGCTGAATATAAAGATTGTTTGGTGGTTAGGTTTGTTGGGGGGGGGGGTTTGAGGGTATAGGAATATATATACGTTTTGCATTCAGTATGGTTTGTGGGGGGGGGATTTAGCTGGAAATATAGAGGGAAGGAATTTATCGAAATGGAATTTCTTTTTGCGAGAATTTGGGATTGTAAAACAATGGTGGGGGGGGGGATTTAGGTGGAAATATAGAGGGAAGGAATTTATCGAAATGGTATTTCTTTTTGCGAGAATTTGGGATTGTAAAACAATGGTGGAGGGAGGGGGATTTAGCTGGAAATATAGAGGGAAGGAATTTATCGAAATGGTATTTCTTTTTGCGAGAATTTGGGATTGTAAAACAATGGTGGAGGGAGGGGGATTTAGCTGGAAATATAGAGGAAGGAATTTATCGAAAAAAGTATTTCTTTTTGCGAGAATTTGGGATTGTAAAACAATGGTGGAGGGAGGGGGATTTAGCTGGAAATATAGAAGGAAGGAATTTATTGAAATGCTATTTCTTTTTGCGAGAATATGATTGTAAAACAATGGTGGAGGGAGGGGGATTTAGCTGGAAATATAGAGGGAAGGAATTTATCGAAATGGTATTTCTTTTTGCGAGAATTTGGGATTGTAAAACAATGGTGGGGGGGGATTTAGGTGGAAATATAGAGGGAAGGAATTTATCGAAATGGTATTTCTTTTTGCGAGAATGTGGGATTGTAAAACAATGGTGGGGGGGGGGGGTTAGAGGAATATATTTACGTGTTAGCTGAATATATTGGAGGAGGGCCAAGGAAAATTTTTTTGAAAATAAAAATGCACTTACATTGCCAATTGCGGCTGCCAAGGCCTCAAGCTCATCAATTATGTTAATTGTTTTATCCATTGTCAGGTTGTTTGCGCTGTGTCAAAATACTTTCTGATAATTTAGTCACATTACATGTCCTTTATATACGAAATCTCAAGGGCGAATTGTTATGTAATGGGGAAAACCATATGTAACCAGCCCTCTGATTGGTTGAGAAGGGGGATGTACCCGACTCGCTGATTGGCTGAGAAGGAAACACGTGATCTAACTGTTTCCGGGAACTCGTAACATCTGGCTCAAATAACAATAACAAATACTATTTCTGGATCATAACATCCGCCTCGAACAGGAAGGAAGTGTCATTAACTGTTTCTCGGAACCTCATAACATCTGGCTCGAATAACAATAACAAATATTATTTCTGGATCATAACATCTGCCTCGAACAGGAAGGAAGTGTCATTAACTTTGCCTCGAACGACAACAACATTGACCCCATTAACCACGTGTTCTCTCTAATGACTCTGTTCAAAACAACAACAACATTGACCTTGGCATTTTGCCTCGGAAACAACAACATTGATATTGACATTCGTTAAGAGCGTTCCAAAAACACACCGGGAGAAAGAGGTCATTGACCGATTACGCAAGCATTCTCCCTAATGACTCTATGCCCAAATAAGGAGTCCCCCCGGAGTCAATAAGGCATCTCTACTATTATCTGGTATAAACACCGTGAAAACTGGGTAATGTCTCATGTTCGTGATACAAGTTCTCGAGTGTGGATTATATAACGCATAAGTACCAAAAAATCGATTATTCGAATATGAAGTGCCTAAGAATTCTGGAAAATTTAGGATTTTCGAGGAAGGCTTCTCAGCAAGCCCTCTCTTCCCGCCTATGCATATGGATTTTTTTTCATTAACAACCGAATTCCGCACGTCCGCTAAATACGTTTTGCTCTTCCATATCTCTTACTTCAACGGTCTCACTTTGTCTATTATTCTTTTTCCATTTACTTATGGTTTCAGGGGCTTTGTTGTTTGTCTTATTTTTGATTTTTCCATTTTTCCATATGGTTGCGTAAGTTTTCACTTAACCAATTCAAATATTTAATTTTCACTGTCTTTAATACTATAAATTTACTTTTTCTTCCCAATAGGACACTCAACTGAGAAATTTGATGATGCTCTCATCATAGTAAAAGGTTGCCTGAGAGAACTGAAACTATCAACGGTCCGCGATTTTCGTAACAACCGTCTTCTGTCAAAATTTGGACAGGTTGGTCAATATCAGTCGTTGCCTAAATTCGGCATTAGGTAAGTTCCGTCGTTCACTAGATCTTACTTTGGATCGATCTCAGCATCGTGCCCGAACCATTCATGGAAAATCACTGTTATTTGATAGTTCTCAATAATAATAATGAAAAAAAAATACCACGGCTTATTCAATTTTAAGTTGAAACCTGGTTGAAACTAACAAAATCATGGTACTTGTCTGTTAAACGAAACACACTCAAGAATTATTCTCCGTAAGTTCTGAAAGAAACCGGTTTGCCTCTCTGGGATAGGTTATGATTTACTTATTTTGAGTGAGAAAGACTGCAATGTGGGCAAATTTTAATTAAATATTTAATATATAGAGGTGGTTAGGGGTTAGGTTATGCAATATTTAATATAATTATTTATATTTATAATATTGTATAATATAATAATATTATATTTAATATAATGCGTTCTGTGCGGCCTGCTTCCCATAAGTCTTTTTTGCTTCTACAGTATTATATTATCATCTTGCTTTGGTATATTTCAACTTCACTTCTTGGATGCGTTTACAGTATAATAGATAACCAGTTTGGATTTAAGCCTGGAGTAGGTTGTCGGCATGCACATCGTGTATTATCTTCTTTTCTCCTTGAGAATTCTTCTAAGGGAAAGAGTATATAGCCTATCATTGTGCTTTAGATCTATCAAAAGCTTTCGATAGTGTATGTCATACTCAGCTTTTTTCTGCTCTTCATGGTTGCGGTGTCAATCGATTCGTTATACTGCTTCTTCGTTACTGGTACTCTAATTCTTTTCTTCGGCTGAAATCGGTGCCAGCTTCTATTATCAAGGAGGCCCACTTGTGCCTCTATAAAGAGGCGACCCACCACAATGTTAAGCGATTTCAGGTCCTAGAGGCCGCAAAGAGACGGCGGTGATCGCATTTTGTAGCCCAAGCTCAAACTAAGAAACTTGCAAAATTTCATCCTCCTCCGACTTTATCTTCATGGGGTAAACTGGGCCGGAAGTTTCGACCTTCCCACCACAGCCCCCCTTTAACGTTGTCCGATTTGGTTGAAATTTAGAGGTTAAGTATTCCTAGAGCCCGGGAGCTTATTCCCGAAATTTCAGCTCAATCCGATCACTCCTTCCCTGTTTTCAAAAAACCAAATATAGCCACTTAAAATTCATTTCTTTTTTTTCTTAGCCACGCCTACAGGCCACAGTTGGCAACAGATCCGGGTGAATGAGGACTCATTCAAAGCAGAATTCGACCTGTTAGGGCCTTTTGATATTTTCAGACCGAAAAAATTATCCCCCGAATTTACATTTACGAAAAACCTCTTTTTTTCTTATCCACGCCTACAGGCCACAGTTGGCAACTGATCGGGGTGAATGAGGACTCATTCGAAGCAGAATTCGACCTGTTAGGGCTTTTTGATATTTTCAGACCGAAAAAATTATCCTCCGAATTTACATTTTCGAGAAACCTCGTTTTCCTATAAGAACCCGCTATTTAGCGGGCTAGCCCGCGAAAACGCGGGCTCGTTTTCCTATAAGAGCCCGCAAGCGATTTCCGGTCCTAGCGGTCACAGAGAGACAGCGGTAATCGCATTTTGTAGCCCAAGCTCAAACTAAGAAACGAGCAAAATTTCACCCCCTCCGACTTTATCAAGGAGGCACACTTGTGCCTCTATAAAGAGGCGACCCACCACAATGTTAAGCGATTTCAGGTCCTAGAGGCCGCAGAGAGACGGCGGTGATCGCATTTTGTAGCCCAAGCTCAAACTAAAAAACGTGCAAAATTTCATCCTCCTCCGACTTTATCTTCATCGGGTAAACTGGGCCGGAAGTTTCGACCCTCCCACCACAGCCCCCCTTTGACGTTGTCCGATTGGGCTGAAATTTAAAGGTTAAGCTTTCCTAGTGCCCGGGAGCTTGTCCTCTAAATTTCAGCTCAATCCGATCACTCCTTCCCTGTTTTCAAAAAACCAAATATAGCCACTTAAAATTCATTTCTCTTTTTTTTTGTTATCCTCGTCTACAGGCCACAGTTGGCAACTGATCTGGGTGAATGAGGACTCATTCCAAGCAGAATTTGACCTGTTAGTGCCTTTTGATATTTTCAGACCGAAAAAATTATCCCCCGAATTTACATTTACGAAAAACCTCGTTTACCTATTATAGCCCATGTTAATTTTCCCCACCACAGCCCACCATTAACGTTGTTTGATCGGGCTGAAATTTAGAGGATAACTTATCCTGAGACCTTGGAGCTCATCTTCGAAATTTCAGCTCAATCTGAATACTCCTTCCCTGTTTTCCAAAAACCAAATGTCAAGTTTTATTGGGATTTGCTTGCTTTAAAAAATAGATTCCCTTTACAAAAAAACACTCCTAATTGTGTGTCTTTAGTCCAGCGGTCAAGACTCCTGACTGTCAGGCGGAAAACCCGGTTCGATTCACCGTCAGAGGAAATGTTTTATATACTGAATTTACAGTTTAAAAAAGAAACTCAGTTTCTTTTTTAAATAACTCCTGACACGATCAGCAAACAGTTAGTCATGCAATAATAAGTGATAAACTGTACAAAAATGTGCAGAAACTATTTAAAAAAACTACGTTTTCTAAAGAGTTAAAGAGGCTGAGTTACAAGGTCGAACCTTAAAACGTACAGGAATTAGGAGGCACAGTTGGGGGCTGCCGCTCCCCAAACCCCCCGTTTTCGCAGCCTTTAAATAAAAAAAAAGTTTTTTAAACTGAAAGTAAGGAGCGACATTAAATCTTAAAACGAACAGAAATTATTCCGTATATGAAAGGGGCTGTGCCCTCCTCAACGCCTCGCTCTTTACGCTAAAGTTTTTATTGTTTAAAAAAAAAGAGTTGTGAGAAAGTCAAACTTTAGCGTAAAGAGTGAGGCGTTGAGGAGGGCACAGCCCCTTTCATATACGGAATAATTTCTGTTCGTTTTAAGATTTAATGTCGCTCCTTACTTTCAGTTTAAAAAACTTTTTTTTTATTTAAAGGCTGCGAAAACGGGGGGTTTGGGGAGCGGCAGCCCCCAACTGTGCCTCCTAATTCCTGTACGTTTTAAGGTTCGACCTTGTAACTCAGCCTCTTTAACTCTTTAGAAAACGTAGTTTTTTTCAAATAATTAAAGTGAAAAGAGGCTTTAGACAAGGAGGAGTTTTATCTCTGACCCTATTTAAATTATGTATTGCAGGAGTTCTGGCAAAGATATTGGGGTAATTGGGCATTTCTAAAAGGTCAAGTTTAGTTAATGCTAATGAAATAAAATAGGATGAATACATAATAGTTTATAAACAAATTTGGTATATATATTTGCAAATTGGGGGGGGGGGGAGTAAAGCATTGCATATATTAAATACGTAACCAAACCTAGGTACCTTCCTTCTCCCTAAATCCCAAAAAACAACAGTTTAAATATCGTATACGCAATGTAAACCTCGCTATGCATTCCATTACTTTATAGCGGTGTCTTGAATTAACCCGTTGAAAACGGGTTTTTCGTCGCTGGTTTCCTTGTAACTGCCCATATAATGCCCAAGTACCGATATCGGCTACCGATCTCTCTAGTTTTTCTGATGTTTCATATCTTGCCTAAGCTGATGACCTGCTTCTTTTAAGCCGTACTAAAACTGGTCTATCTAATATGGCTTCTCGTGTTGCTACTTCTTTTTGAGATATAGGCCTTTCTTTTAATGTTGATAAATGAAAATCTCTTTCCTTTAACAAAAATCCTAGTATTCCCCATCGTTATAGTGGCTTTACTATCCCTCTCGTAGATTCTCTTCTATGGCTCGGTATTTCTATTACTAATAAGTCTTCTGGGCTTTCGCCAGCGCACAGTCTCAGATAGTACTATGAAAATTCAATTAAAATATGCTAAGATTGTCGCCAATAAGGGTAAATATAATAAATTCACGTTGGCCAAGCTCTACTCAACTTTTTGCGGCCATTCAATTCTTTTTGCTTCAGGAATTTTCCCCGTTCTTAAGAAAAATGGCTAAAAAGAATCTGGATTAAGTATTTTAGATTTAGTAAATTTTTTGTTTCTTCCACCTTGGACTAAAAACTGGGTAATTATTAATAAATTTCTTGTTCTTGGTATTAAGGTAAAACTGGAAGCACTACACAGAAAGCTTTCACAAACCACTTGTATCCGTTTTTCTCCACACCATCACCTTATCAGGTTTTTTTGGTACTATGTTATTTTTCCTTAATTTGTTTGTTTGTTTTTCTTTCTTTGGTTACTCCAGTTTTTTTAGTATTGTAAAGAGTGAGTAAAAATCAAATAATGATAACAATAATGACAACATGTGTCCAACTTTCTGTATATTACTGCTGATTAGATTCTGCAAGTTGTGAGTTTTTTTCTTTTCTTCTTTTTCCCCTCCTTTTATGTTATTTCTCTTTTGTTTTAGATTCTTTTATATTTTAGGTGTTGCTCTGTAACTGTTAATCTTTGATTTCTATATTGATTTGCGTTGCATTTTTATGTATTTTTCTTTGTGATACTCACGTATTGTACCTCTGTATAGCGTAGGTTAGAAAGAAATAAAAATAATAATTATTCCTTTTGTCTTTTTTTCTATATACTTTTGCAAGATTTTGTTTTGTTTCACTAAATCTAATCTAGCTCGACGTCAGCTAATAATAACAAATCTCGGGGTTAAATAAATTTCGACATTAATAACATCTTTTTGTAAATAGACTTGCTTATTAAAAGTAAAATCAAAGGGCAAAAAAGTCTAAGAACAAAGAGCTTGACTAAAAGAAACAACTGTTTTTACAATAAGTGATATTTTGCAATATCTTTCACAGCAATAACGAACCGCAATTGCTGGAAAAGCTCAGACGTAACATATCTGACCTTCTTGGTAGTAGGGTAAAATTCTACTTTAGCTACTTCTGGTTCTCTTGGAAAGGGTAACCCCTTTCCAAGAGAACCAGAAGTAGGTTAGGAAAATGAAACTTCTAGGGATGTGTCTACAGGCTAAAATATGTCCTGGGAATTGATTTTGAAGTACCTATCTCCTCTTCTTCTCCCTCTAGCCTAGGGGTCCTGACCTTTTATGCCCTTTAAAAATCTGTGTTATAAAAACAAAACCTTACAAAATAGATCATCTGCTTAAATGAAGTACAAAAAAATTGTTTCAAGCTTCACAACTTTGCTCAATCCCAATTTATAGGCTAAGGTTTTAAAAGATATCCAAATACATTTCCTAAATTTTGAAAAGAAAAAACATTGAATTGCTTAAAATTCTATTCAAATAGCAGGGATTGTATTTTCAGAACTAAAGCCAACAAAAAAAAACTGATAACTGAAAATTAAGAAAATGTTGTTGTCAGAATTTCAAAACGTGTCATGTAAGCAAATTTCAGGACCCTCTAGAGGGAGAAGGAGTGGAGGTAGGTATTTCAAAATACCAACCCAGGACATACTTCCGCCTGTAGACCCAACCCTGAAAGTTTAATTTTCCTAACCCCTTTCCAAGATAGCCAAAAGTAGATAAAGTAGAATTTTACCAATAGTAGTCTTAACTTGTGTCCTTTTCTGAACTAAAAACTAATATTTCAGAAAATTTATATTTATTAGACTTTCACAGATGCTTCCAATTGAACGGCATTTCAGTCTGGCTGATTTTTTTGTCGTTGTCGAATTAAAATTATAAACCAGCTATTAAAGAGAACTAAGCACAAAAAAAGCAAAAAAAACCGCAAAATGTGCTATGTTTTATCTGGAGCCATATCCTAGGGCTACATCCAAGACATGAAACATTTAAGGTGTGACCTTAAAGTAGGGTTCCCGCAGCGTCAATAGAGTTAATAAATTTTGTCATGAAAGTACGAACCATAAAGTTTGTCCCGCTCACACAAGGATTTCATCTTTTTGACTTAACAGCAGTTTTTCATAGAAAGTAACTGAAATACTCAGGTATGGAGCTGAGAAAACCTTTTAATAGTAAACGAAAATATTTTTTGTTTCTTTTAACAAGCTAAATATTTAAACAAGTATACACGATTATATTGTAAAAACTAATTTGTATGTTGTTTATTTGAAAAGTTCCACACGTCTTTTGCTGTGGAACTTTGCAGACTTTCTTGAAAAGTTAAATAAAGTTTAACTTCTTTCCCACTGCAATAAAGTCAACAAAGTTATGCGAGGAAAACGGTTTATTAACTTTGTGGGCAGCTTTATAACTTTATTGACGCCGTGGGAGCCCCACTTAATCTTTCCCCTCGTTCAACAGAGCCTATTGTATTTGTAATTGCAATAACTTACTGAATAAGCGTTATAAATGTGCTCTCTAGAACACAATTTTAACGTCAAAATGAATCTCTTACAAAAAAACAAATCAAAAGGAATTTGAAAACCCAAATAAACTGTGAAGGTAAACAAAAATATTACTAGCATAGGCTGAAAGATAAATATACCATGGATTGTTCATCCTAATGAACGAATTGTACAAATGAAGTAAAATAAGCAAATAATTAATTGCAACAGTTTTTTATAAGTGCTTCTCAACACAACTCAGTAATTGAAACTGCCTGTTGAATGCCAAAAATTTAAAACGTCAATTTCAACCAAATTATACAATGAAGTATTTAGTTCTCACACAAAGGCAAAAAACAGCAGAAGGCAATATTAAGGTGAGCTTGATTGCTGGAGTATCGTCAATACTCTTCTTCTTTCTCAATTGATTATTTTTTGTATAGGTGCTATGCTGTGTCGCTTTTGTTCAGTATCGGCTCTCTTTGCTCGAGATTAAATAAAAAAAAAGATTTTTGTAACTGAAAGTAAGGAACGACGTTAAAACTTAAAACGAACAGAAATTATTCCGTATATGAAAGGGGCTGTCCCCTCCTCAACGCCTTGCTCTTTACGCAATTTTTTTATTGTTTAAAGGCGTTGAGGAGGGGACAGCCCCTTTCATATACGGAATAACTTCTGTTCGTTTTAAGTTCTAACGTCGTTCCTTACTTTCAGTTAAAAAAAAACTTTTTTTTATTTAATTTTTGAACGTTTTTGAATTAATGCAGGTTTTGATTTTGGCTCACCGTACATGAATAATTACAACAAAATTTTCATATTAATTTTACTTTTATTTTGTTAAATGGCTTTCTCGAAAGTTGTTTAATTTTATTTACGAACATTTTTATTAGTAATAAGTATACGTAACTTACGAATTAACTTACATAACGAACTTCTATATTCATATATTTTTATACGTATATTAGGGGGTTCGCCCCCTAGTCAATACCTTACTCTTTAAGCTAAAGTTTGAATTTTGTTCCAATTCTTTAAAAATGACCTCTTAATCACAAAGGCCGTTAATTAGAATAAATAGCTCTTATGAAAGTACTAAAAAAATTTGGCTTAAAGAGCGAGGTATTGACTAGTGGATGAACCCAATCATATACGTAATATTTTCTGTTTTTTTTAAGTTTTGATGTTGCTCCTTACTTTCAGTCGAAAAACTTGTTTTTTTTATATTTAATTTCTGATCTTTTTATTAAATAATAATGGGAAGTCCGGCGCTCCCTTCATAGCAATGTCCTTTCCCCCATGAAAACTTCCTTCGTGGAAAGATCCTCCCACATAAGAACCCCGACCCAGCCCCTCCCCCCACTACCAGAACCCCCCCCCCCCCTGAAAACGTCTGTATACTTCCCAATAACCAATACTACGTGTTAACATTGGGTAAAGTTCATAACTTTCAGCCCTTCTCCCGGGGACTTCGGGGGATTAAGTCATCCTGAAAGACATAGTTATCATATTTTCGACCATGCTGAACAAAATGGCTATCTTAAAATTTTGATCGGGTGACTCTGGGAAAACAATGTGCGTGGGAGGGGGCCTAGTTGTCCTTCATTTTTTTTGTTCACGTAAAAAGGGCACTAGAACTTTCAATTTCCGTTCCAATGAGCCTTCCCACGATATTTTAGGACCACTGGGTCGATACGATCACCCCTGGAAAAAAACAAAAAACAAATAAACGCGCATCAGTGATCTTTCTTCTGGCAAAAAATGCAATATTCCACATTTTTGTAGATAGGTGCTTGAAACCTCTACAGTAGGGTTCTCTGATACTCAGAATATGATGGTGTGATTTTCATTAAGGTTCTGCAACTTTTAGGGGGTCTTTTCCCCTTTTTTGTAAAATCAGCCAAATTTTCTCAGGCGCGTAACTTTTGATGGGTTAGACTAAACTTGATGACTTATATTTTTGAAATCAGCATTAAAATATAATTCTTTTGATGTATCTATTGGTATCAAAATTCCGTTTTTTAGAGTTTCGGTTACCATTGGGTCGGTCGCTCCTTACTTACAGTTCGTTAAAACGAACTGTTTGATTCGCACATTTAAATCATAGCTTAGCAATTCTTTGGCTCTTTAGTGAGGGTTGTATTGGTTTTTGGCTTTTTTTTTAATGCTGGAACCTCGTTCGAATGCATGTTGGTAGTGATATCTAAGAATAAAATAGTTCTTTCCC
Organism: Artemia sp. Qi Xiang Cuo; assembly: GCF_049724085.1. NCBI lineage: Eukaryota > Metazoa > Arthropoda > Branchiopoda > Anostraca > Artemiidae > Artemia > Artemia sp. Qi Xiang Cuo. The sequence continues at coordinate 51,055,643 of NC_142796.1, forward strand.
TTTTTGGATTCTTCTTTTACTGACATCGTTTATTTTAGATTTTTCTTTATTTTCTCTTAATTCAAATCACGACAGTCAATATTAAATAATAAAAAACAGGTACTTTTCTCATCGAAGATTAAATTACGTTTTTAACGGAAAAAAATAAGGTCTTAGTAGTTCAACGACCAAAAACTGACCTAATTTTTTATAGAGAACCTCTTACCGGCTACAACCCCATCAACAATCAACGTGTAATAAAAAATACGCGTGTGGCGTAATGGGGGAATGTTATATGGTCCAGCCACTTTCCTTCCGACATATGAAGAAACCCTGTGCAAAAAAAGATAGATTTTGTACCGGCTGGCTTTTTTGTACCGGCCGGCATACTTTTTTCATAGGTGAAAAATGGAAAAATGAGTTCCCCTTTCCTCCAAGGTAAGTCTGAAGATAAATAAAAGAAAAATCCTGTAAAAATATCCTAGACGAGACGTGGACACAAAAATCCCCTTTCAGGGAAGAAATCTTTAAACCTCAAGTTTTTATTGCATGCATGTGTGATTTTCACAATCTATTCCGAGTTATTAGCCCAATTGAAGTGTTTTCGAGCTACATGATGTATTCTCTGATACCACAGTCTTGATATGCAGACAGAAAACAAAAATAACTTAAAATTTATTAGAGATATATGCCTCTGTTCTCGTTGCAAAGGGATTTTATTTTTTCATTTATTCGATCGCTTTAGAGACCGAGTGGATTCAAGTCAAAATTTTGCAAAAAAATGTGATTATAGTTCTTCCAGTAAAATTTTCTGTACTGTTTTGCTTAATGATACACACCGCAATAGACTATAGCAATTAAGCACGGAGACCCGTAAAGTGGGTAAATGCTATTGACCGCAAAGCGTGGTTTCTCATTGAATTTACAATATTTAAACTGTTGTTTTTTTGAGGGGGAAAGGGGGGGGGGGAAAAGGGTACCTAGGTTAGTTTAGGTTACGTATTTAATATATGCTATTCTTTACCCCCACCCCCCTAGTTTGTAAATATGTAGCCCAAATTTGTTTCATAAACCATTATAACCGGGTATCTGTCTCTCCCGTTTGACTAGTTTCCCTGATAGTCTATAGCGGTGTGTACCATTAAGCAAAACAGTACAAAATTTTCTTATATAGTACTTCTTCTTGTGTGCAAACGACTATAATATAAAAACAAAAATTGACTTCATCCCCTTGCCGAAAGTTGCCTACCCTTCCTGAACTTCCAGAAACTAATTGGAGACAGTTTTACAATAAATAGGGGAGATGGTGAAGAACTAAGGTTTTTTTTTCTTAGAAAGGTGGTTAATTTGCTAGCTAAAAGATATGACATTTGATTACGCTCTTCACAAATATAGTAATTGCTAACAAAGCAATTTCCATTGGATTTTATATTTTTTTTTTTTTTCAGTAACAATGGGTTTATTTTAAAAAAAAAATATATACATCATCGATTCCCTGAAGCAATGCTTGTGCGGGAGAAAACCCACCTAATAAATCAAAAAACCAAGAAACCAAAAAAAAAAAAAAAAAAAAAAAAAAAAAAAAAAAAAAAAAATAAAAAAGAAAAAAAGAAAAAAAAAAAAAAAACATAATTAGAGCTCAACTTACCGGACTCGAAAACCAACGAACCTCCAAACAACACCCAACAAAATTATAATAATTATAATCATATTCAGCTGCAACAAAACCCACCTCAAAAACAAAACTTAAGTTGCGTGGAATAATCCATTCAAAATATACACATCAAAACAATGGTTCTTTAACAACTTATGGAAATCCTGCAAACCCCCAACATTCCTCAAATCCTCAGGCAAACTCTCCCAAACTAACGGAACAACATGGCGAATTGAAAACCTAGACCTAGACGTGACCATGGCTGGTCTTCGCACCAACTGAGAAGATCGTGTCAAATGCTCGTGAGTAGTAGACGCAAGACTAAACATTCCTGAAAAACATGATGGTAACTCCGAAGCTAAATATTTAAACATAAACAGAGCATTATAGAAGACACATATTCCTGCTAACGGTAGAATTTTATACTCGCGGTAAAGATACCTCACCGATACAGATATGTCAATTTGATTACCATAAAGAACTCTAATTGCCATATTCTGTGTTACGCAGAGCGGATGGAGTTGAGTTACGAATGTTTTCGACCAAACCATACAACAGTAAATGAGATATGGTTGAACCATAGAAAAATACAACATTCTCAGAATTTCACAGGGAAAAAGATACCTAAGTTTACCCATAATACCAATATTAAGAGACAATTTGCTGTTAACAGATGCAATATGGTCTTTAAAACTAAGGCTTTCATCAATTATAACACCAAGGTATCTAGTACTAGTAGATCTTACAATAGTATGGTGCCCTACTTCTATATTATTAATCCATGGATAATGTCCAGTAATTCTACCATAAATCAAAAAATTTGACTTATTATGATTCAGTTTCAATTTATTTACTCGCATCCACTTTTCAATCGAAGAAATACCTTGTTTCAATATAGTCATCAACTCATTTTCAGTTCTAGCAGCTACGGTGAAATGGGCATCATCAGCAAAACATGGTAGAATTCCTTTTGTACCGTAAGTATCAAGGTCTAAAGAACAAGACAGGTCTAAAGAACAAGACACATTACTTGAAGCTCTACAAAGGTCATTAATATAAACCAAAAACAACAAAGGGCCCAAAACGGAACCCTGGGGTACTCCAATCGAAATATATTCAATTTTAGATGTAACTCCATCCATCACGACACACTGAGTCCTTTCACTAAGAAAACTAACTATCACATTTAAAAAATCACCACGTATACCACTACTATATAGCTTTTGAACTAGTATATCAGGATCAACAGAGTCAAATGCTTTAGTAATATCCAAAAATATCGAAGCTATCTTCAGACCCTTGTCTAAAGCATCATTAATAAAAGTTGAATATTATACCATATTCTGCTTTAAATTGCAGAGAATCTCTCGGACTTTACCGTGTTTCTAAGAATCAAAGGTTTTTTTGATAATAAAGGTGACATGGGCGCCCATATGGGGGGCAGGGGGGCTCTTGCCCCCCCCCCCCTGGCTGAATGATGCTGCCTTATTTTTATGTTTTTGTTCTGAGATTTCTATTATATAGCATTAAAAGTAGCAATTAGACGAAGTTTGCCCCCCCCCCTGGAATTCAGCTTATGGGCGCCCATGAAAGGTGATGCTAATATCCTTTTGCTTTGGGCACCAAGACTTCATTTGATGGGTTATACTATCGCGGACACACTAAACAAATGTTCAATTCTACTTTTTGCAATATCAATAAATACGAAATTTTATCAATGGAAAATATACTCAGTATTGGCTCTGTCAGTTGTAATAAATTATTTCAGTTTAAAAAATCTTTAATAAAACTTGGTTTATAATCTCTCTGAAACGAGCAATCTTGTGACGAGTTAGCACCTGTAAGTTTCAATAAAGCGGCACGATGCTTATGTTATTGGGTTTATTAGGGTCAGGTGTATACATTCACCAAGGCACAAGTATGACATTCTATACTTTTTCCTAGAGAATGATCTAAACTTGCTTAAAAAACAGGGAATTTTTTTATTTTTTGACGAATTTCAACCCGTTTTCATAAGAAAAAAATGATCAAACATATAATTCAGTAGATGGACACAGTTGTGTCTCAGCTACTGACTAATCGTAAAATATTCCTTATGCTAAAACAAAATCATAGGACTGCAGGAAAAGAACACCGAAAATTTGCACTTAATAGTGCTTCATTTATTAATTGTATTAATTCTTCTTTTATATTTATTAATTCTATTCATTTATTAATTCTAATAGTAATTTATTAATTCTAACATTCAATGAATTGACGTGGCCTGGCATCCACTCTATCTTAGAGAAAAGTGAGACAAAGTAAAACGTCTTGTATTCTAAATTATGCATTAGTTCTTATTTCTAAGCTTTACCCGGTGGTGTTCAGAGATTAAACATTAATGAGAGACGGACGGCGCAAAAACTCAAACAGTACTTTTTTTTACCCCACTTCATTGAACCGGTTTTTGCACACAAGAAGTTAAGGGATTGAGGTATGGAAATAATTTTTTGGGACATACGGAATTCTATTAAAATCTCAACTGGTTTTCTGAGGGGTACAGGCTCAACTTCCCTTCCTCGTTCCCTGCATATAAGTAGAGAGCTATCTTATACTCCAGGGGGGACTCCTTATTTGGGCATAGAACCACGTGGTTTATGGATTTTGTCAGTGAGAATGAAAAAACAGGAACTTTGTCACATTGATGTCTGTTTTCATGGATGGTTATGTGTGTTGGTCAATTTATTTGATGTTTTTTATGGACCTCAACAGTAGTTTATGGCTGTTTCATGGTTTTTGTCAGTGAGAATGAAAAACAGGAACTTTCTCACTTTAATAGATTATTGAGTCTAATGGGGGCAGGTCAATGACACTTCCTTCTTGTTGTTGTTGTTGCTCGATGTAAATGTTATGATCCAGAAATAGTATTTGTTGTTGTTGTTCGAGGCAAATGTTATGAGTTTCCAGGAAACAGTTAGATCACGTGCTTCCTTCTCAGTCAATTAGAGGGCCTTGCTTACATATTAGCGACGGATGGAATATAAGTAAAGGATTTTTGCTATAGTTTTATTAGTCTGTGAATAGAATTCAAAGGAGTGAGAAAAACATTTTTGACTTTACTCATTTGAATATATATTTGTGTTGATGACGATTGGAATGTTTACCCACTTACAGGTTGATAGGGGAGTTTATGATAATAATGCAAGAGCACCTAACATTGCGGTGAAAATCACGAAAGGACCGCGGCTATGTCTGGAATGGGATACAGTATATGCGAGACATGTGATATCCTTGAGCAAATTTAAAATGGAGTATCGATTATTTTTTGCTGCAAAAGTTGATATAGCACACGTGAATAGACTTCAATGTGCTTGAAGTGCATTAGTGAAACTTATTGAAGACAATAAACTCTATCGCTAATTGTATATGCTTTTCTGGTTAGAGCTGACGAATTTGGGTCAGTCTAGAGTCAGCAGTCAGAGTGAAAGGACTGAAAAATGAATAAATTTGAGAAAGAGAGAATTAGAAAAATTTGATAAATTAGAAGCCTTGGCAACTTCAATTTACCATGTAAGTACATTTTTTATTTTCAAATAAAATTATTTTCAAATAAAGTTATTTTCCTTTGTCACCCTCGAGTATATTCAGGTAAATCCCCCCCACTCTAGTACAAACATCACAATACAATGTTTATACTTGATAGAAAACGTAAAATTTATTCTTTTTACCCTCAGAACCTACCCCCCCCCCTCTAGTACAATCATTACCACACAATCTTTATACTCGATGGAAAACGTACACTATATTATTTTTACCCTCAAAACCTAACCCCCCCACTCGAGTACAAACATCACTATACAATCTTTATACTCGATAGAAAACGTAAAATATATTCTTTTTACCCTCAAAACCTAACCCCCCCCCCCATTGTTTTTACAATCAAATTCTCGCAAAAAAAATAATTATCTTTTCGTTAAATTCCTGTTTTTTTATTTTCAAATAAAATTATTTTCCTTGGTCGCCCTCCAGTATATTCACATAAATACCCCCCCCCATTCTAGTAAAAACATCACTATACAATCTTTATACTCGATGGAAAACATAAAATATGTTCTATATACCCTCAAAACCTAAACCCCATCCCCCGTTGTTTTACAACCAAATTCTCGAAAAAAGAAATAATTTTCGTTTCGTTAAATTTAGCTTTTCTCGACTGCAATCTGTTCTCTAACTGAGACATCCGTCGCTGTTATTATTAAACTGCTCTGGTTTTGACACAGGACTCCAGTTCGATGCCTATCATTAGCTCTCACCTCTTTCCTGTTTTTATACATTAGCTGGTTTTAGGCAAACTAGGTTTTCAGTGCTTTTACGTAATTCTGTGTTTGTCTGAAAATATTGGACAGCTAATTTTGTCCGCAAAATTAGCGATAAATATTTAGGGCAATGGAATTCTATGTAAGAGTGAAACGGGATTATTTCAAGCTTTCTTTCGATAAAGTTTCCCCTATATTCCCAGGAGGGGAGCGTGAATCCAGGATTTTTGTTGGAGGGGGGTGTAGCACTTTTAATAGTGACAAAATAGAAATGAAAAGATAATTTTTTCTTACCTTAATTGCTTCTTCGACATTTAGTGATTTTAGCTATAACATTTGAATAAAAAGGCAGTAAGATATGCCTTTCACTTGAATAAATCGTAAGATTAACTCAATGAGAGGGTAGACCTAGGGCGGGTTAATTTCCCTAAGTTTAGGGGGGGGGGGTAGACAAAATTCTGGTTAGTGTGGATACTAATTCTCCTTTAAAATAAAGGGGGAAATTATTTTGATACTAATTTTTTTCTCTTCTTTAAGGCAAATTATGAAGAATTTGCAGCCCCTCCAGCTGTAAAGAGAGCTAGGGGTAACGCAAATTGTGAAGAATGTGCCCCACCTCCTAGTAAGAAAGCGAGAGATGACGAGGCAGCCTGATCATTGCCAGCCCCAATGCAGTCCGGTCAAAAACCGAAAAGACAAGGGGCCACAAGGGTGGAGAACCCCGCTATACAAGCCAGTGACATCGATACCGCATCTATGCAAGCCCCTCTTAATCGAGCCTCAATGCCACCTCGTCAAGTGCAGCCATCTGTGCAAGCCCATGACATCACTGGCTCGACTGCACAAGTCACAGGTCCTTCTATACAAGTCGCAGCCCAATCTGCGAAAGAAATTAATGACGTCGACCCGTCCGCCCTCCAACACGCACTACCTGGACCTTCGGGAACCCAAGTACAGCAAGGATTTGCAAATGTGAGCATTTTTTTCCTACCTATCTTATAGAAATCTATTACTTCCAATGTTTTTCTTTTCACTATTTTTCACTCCCAATATAAACTTATCACAGAGATATTAGCCCCCCCCACCCTTCTTACTCATCTAAATGTAATTTTATTGCAAAGAAATCGCTCCTCTTTTTTGTAATTTTTGCTATTTGCTCTGTTGATATCAAATATATTCTTAGGTAACTTTGAAACTCTGTGAATGCTATTTTTTTCACATAGTTTTAAGAGAAAGATTATTCCATTTTATCCATCTGTCACATACCAGCGTTCTAATTTACACTGAATATTTCTATCGTGCCAAGATTTTAGTGAGGGGAATTCAAGTTAATGGTTCCCGGCATTTTCCTCGTCCGAAGTTCAATCTTGGAAATCGGAAAACTCGCGCGGCTTACAATAATTAAACTCATGAGTTCACTGAATCTGTGTGGAACTAGAGAAAAATATTTCAACTTTTGACGAGCATTATGTAAAGGGGGCTGAGAGCCAGTCGGGAAGCGCTGCGAGATGCGCTGTGGGGATGCACCAGGGGGAAGCACCACAGGATGCGCTGCGGTATGCGCCGCGGGCCCGAGAAGCGCCGCGGGATGCGCTGTGGGCCCAAAAAGCACCGCAAAAAAAAATTGAACAAATTGCCGCCTTCTATGTAAAGTGTTGTTTTAGATTGTAAATATCTTAAGTTGGAACTTTCAGTTGAATTAACTAAATGCTATAAAGCTGACTTTAAATAATAATCCAAATTTTAACAGCAGGGGATGATTTGAAAACTTTGAAAATAAACTATTTTTTGAACCAATTGTCTTCCTTGATTTAAAACGATGTTTTATATTTTAAATATATTAAGCTGGAACTCTCAGTTGAATTTACTAAATTCAATTAAGCTTGTTTTAAGAAATAATAATCCAAATTTTAACAGTCGGGGTGATTTGAATAGTTTGAGAATAAACTATTTTTCATTTATTGGTTGGAGCGTTGGTACCTCACTCACTATCGAGTGAAGGAGAGGAAGAACTCATTGAAGGGGCAATGGAGTTGCAGGACAATAAAACATCAGCTATCACCGAATGGCATGGTATTATTAACTCTAATGAAATACCTTCTAATATTGATGATTTTTTATGTAATTATTTCAATGTAGAACCTAGCACAGTTGAGCAGGGGGGGACTTGAATCCAAATACCCTACAAATTTTAGAGGATTTTACAAACGAATTAACTGGGAACCCTCCTCCCACTGATTACCTACTTCCACTTCAAACAACTGAAGTGGAGCATAGCCCAAATATTGTTGAACAAATTGGAGGAGGGGGTGATATACAAGAGGGGGACACAACTTTTCCGAACTTTCAATTATCCAATACAATATTAAATAATATAGTTGTTTTCACTGCGACGTTTGGGGATCCCTTTAATTCACTTATGGGGGGAAATTTTGTTTTTGATCCCGTAGAGATTGTGCATGCCTATGTAGATAAAATTCGTGCACTGCTCGAGAACCACATTCAGTTGTGGGGGGGTAGGGATTCAATTAAGGTTCCTGTTGTGTTAAATATTTTCTATTTAAATGAGGAGAAAAGGGAGGTTTATTATCATTTTATACATTCCGAGATGCGCGTAAATTATCCAAATTTAGAAAATTTTGAGGGAGTTTTTTCCGAGTGGGTAGGACATGCGCATCTCGAGAACTATAGCAAAAATGGGAGCGGCTCTGTAGTTTTATTTGTTGAAAATTTAAGTGTAAATATTTGTAAATTTAAGAAAGGTTTTATTTTAAGAGGAGGGCATAGGGACAAGGGTATAGTTTTAAAATATAATCCAGATCTAGAAGGATGTAAAGGTGTCCAGCGGATCTGTTTTGAAACAGGTTAAAAGTGTTTCAGGTATGCTTTCCTCACGTCAGCTTTCCGACCATTGAAAGATGAAGCCACCAAAACAAATTTAGATCACTAGGCTGTACATGGGAAGGAAGGGTCGAATTTTCCAATTGTAGATTTCTCTTGTTTAGAAGGAAAATATCCAGTAACGCTACGATCCATTGATATTTTTGAAAGGGCCAATGCCCATTTAAGTATCGGCGTTACTGCGGTTCAGTATGAACCAGAATTTGAAGATGGGGTTCGTTCTAAAAAGAAGGGGGCGGTCTTCCCAGTAAGGGGCCCGTCAGTTGATTTGGTTAAACACTAGATTTGGTTGTTATACACACCACCGAGACAACCAAATGCACTTGGTTATTTACCCGCGAGCCCAGACATCATGCGAAGTCTGGGGGATGGGAAGCCGCGGGGGGGATATTTCTGCTGCCCAATATGCCTCTCCCGATTTTGGGGGGAACTAAAGCTGCAAAATCACAGGAGGCATTGTAGATGTCATGACTACCAGACTGTGGAAATAGATTCTGGGGATAGGGCCATTTTACGCTTCAAAAATTTCCAGAACACACCCCTCCAATGCAACAAAATATCTTTAGACTTTGAGGCTAAGCTGTCGGAGGTGAATGACCCCCAAAATCCAAACCGTATCAAAGAACACCAGGCCATTGCAGTGTCCTATGCTCACGCGCAAAGAGACAATTCTAACACCATGCGGTTGTTAGAAATAGTTGAGACATTGGATGAGAACGAGTGCATGGTCAAGGCACTGACTAAACTAATTGGCACGGCTTATGGCGCTATTTCTCGTTTGAGAAATACCCATTATCCAATGGTGCTGTCTGCAGAGGATCGTCTCGCGATTAAAAATCAAAAAATATGTTGGGTTTGTAAGGGGGAGTTTGTAGAGGAGGATAAGGGGACAAAAGGGAAAAGAGGGGGGAGGCGGAAAGTCAGAGACCACGATCACTTGTGGCAGGAAATATCATCTGGGGGTAGTAATTTTAGGGGAGTAGCGCATTAATCGTGTAATTTAACTGTTAGTCAACAGTTTTTTATCCCTGTTTTTAGTCACAACTTCAATTATGACTTAAAATTTATTTTACAGGCGCGGGAACGTATGCACAGGGAGGGAGGGGGAGTAGACAGTCCATGGGTAAATAATTCATATACATATAAAATTATTCCCAAATCAGCCGAGAAGTTGTTGCTTCTCGAACTGAAATGGCAGGCAGGGGATAATGGACGTACGTGCTGGAATAAAATCAGGTTTTTATATTGTTTTAGTTTTTTTCCCAAGGCATTGAGTCAATTGATTCTAGTGCAGAAAAGCGACAATTTTGATAGCTTTCCCTTGCTTAAACAGCACTTTCCAGACAGTGAAATGTATGACTTATTAACCAGCAAAGGTGTATATGCATATGATTATTGCTGTTCTGATGCTCGCTTAAGCGAAGGTGAAACTACCTCCAATTGAAGCTTTTTAAACATCACTGACCAACAGTGAATGCACAGCCGAGGAGTATGAGTTTGCCAAGAAGGTGTAGGCTAAGGGGAATTGTAAAAATGGGTGGGATTATTGTAGACTGTACTTGGCCAGTGACGTTTTAACTCTGTTGGATATAGTCTGTAAGAATACAGACCAAATTTATTCAGAGTTCGGGTTAGATATAGGATATTATTTTTCCACACCCCATTTAGTGATGGATTTAATTTTTAAAATTAGTAGTGAGGAAATAGGCCTAATCACAGATGTAGATCAACACCTTTTTGTAGAGCGTTCAATGAGGGGAGGGTATGTTATTCACGGGGACCGCGTCTTATTAACCGATCCGAGCGGACAAAACACCGGTGTAAAGTCAAATGCAGTGTTCTTGGACATGAACTCATTATACCCCTCGGCAATGTCCCACTACTCTTTGCCGTGTGGGACCTATCAATGGCTTGAGAATCCTTGTGAGTTCCCCGACATTACCACCGTCGAGGACAATGGGCCAAAAGGATGGTTCTTTGAAGTTGATGGTCACATTCCGCTGGTACTTCACGACTCAGTCAAAGATTTTGTTTTTCCCTTTATCAATCGACCAGTGACCAGGAAATCGCTGAGCCCCTCCACTCTATCATTTGCTGAGGATATGGGTATGCATTGGACTCCCTCTGAGCAAAAGCTGATTGCTGATTTTGACCCTAAGGAGAATATCGTTGTTCACCATGTGCTTTTGCACTGAATGGTGAACAATGGTTTCAAGATTACCAAAATACATAGGGTCCTGCAGTTCAATCAGAAACCTTATTTGAAAACGTTTATCGATGCTTTTGTCGATAAACGCCCTAGGGCAAACTCCAAGGTAGATAATGAATTGTACAAGCTCATTCTAAATTCAGCGTTTGGCAAAATGTGTGAAAGTGTACGTAACAAATCTCGCAGTGATGTTGTGACTGACCTTTTAGAGTGTGCATGAATTATTGCCAACCCCGACTTTACATCGTTCGCGCGCCTAAAGACCAGCTTGGTTCTTCTACCCAGTAAAAAGCAAAAAATAGTACTGAACAAGAATATTGTAGGCGGTACTTCAATACAAGGAATTTCCAAGACGCTCATTTTTTCGTTTTTTTAAACTGTGTGCAAGATGCACTGGCCACGGGAGGAGGACGTTACAGCTTACTATATTGATACAGATTCTCTGCTGTTAAAGGTAAATGGGACTGAAGATTTATTGGGTGATTTAGAAAAGGGGGAACACATCAGCTCGCGGATGGATTTCACCAACTGGAATCCATCCCTCTACCCCGAGTTGGTGAAATGTCAAGCCCCCAACCAACTATTAATGTTAAAATCAGAGACGGGGAGTGATTTGATATCCAGGGGGGTGTTCCCGGGTCCCAAAGTTTATTGCGTTGAAACATATAGTTGGGATGAAAATAAGACATGTAAAGAGGTGCCTACACACTGTTTAAAGAGCAATTTCAACATGAGTGTGTACAGAGACTGTGTAGAAAGTAGCCTAGTGCCAAAAGCACAAGTGCTTGCAATTCGCTCTCTACAGTATAGAAATTATACTGTTAGAGTGGAAAAAAATGCAATGTCATGTAAATCTGACAAAGTCTATGTGCTCGAGAATGGTGTGAGTGTCCTGCCTCATGGTCACTACCGTATTTCAGACCGAGTTGAATGCATAGAGTATCGCAATCAACTTGGTCTGGATAAACTAATCTGACTAACCAACTAACCATCACCACTAACCCAACTAACCCAACCACTAACCCCTAGCAGTGACGACAACTATTGTTTTCCCATCAAGGCTCCCGGGGGGTGGGGGGCCCGTCCCGCGGCCGGCGCCCGGGGGTGGGGGGCCCTACCTTTAAATTCACTGTAATGTTCAACTGTGCTAGTTCATGTTCCATGTGTATTTTTTTGTTGTATAGAAAAGTGTTGATGTACAAAAAAGTGTTCATGCTGTTGTACAAAAGGTGTTGTACAGGAAAGTGTTTGCTACAAAAAGTGCTGTAGATGGACAAAAGTTTTTTACCGAAAATTATTTAAAGACAATAAGTGTTTATTTATAAAGTGTTATAAATGTCCATGTTGAACAAATAGAGTTCTCATGTTGACCGTTAAATTTTTTCAGGTTGAATAAGTGTTATCATTGTTCATGTTGAACAAATATTTGTTTTCATATTGACGAAATAAATGCTGCCATGAAATATTATTTTTTGTTGTTCTTGAATAGATAGATATCTATGGGAAAAGTACTAATTATTCATTGGACACATATGATTTACAGTTAGTCATAGTCCGACTGTTGTCAACAGCATGTATCAATTTAAAACACCCTTCAGATCGTTTCTGTGTGGGATCTCAATGTCGGGGAAAACAACGCTTTTAGCTTGAATAATTCAAAATTGCGATAAAATGTTTTTGTAAAAACCAAAAAAAATATACTATTGCTATAGTATTTGGCAAGAGTCCTACGATCAAATAAAAGCTATTGACACATCAGTACAAATACAATTAATACGGGGACTTGATGTTTTCAATAGTATTGAATCGAACTCATGGTTAATTATTGATTATATGGCTGAATCCATTGAACAGTTCTCGCAGGAAATGCTGCAACTGTTCACTGTCTGATCTCATCATGAAAACATTTCCACCACCCTGCTTCTACACAATCTCTTTCATCAGAGCAGATGCATGCGAACCCTTGCTGTGAATTGTACTATCTATATTATCTATCGAGACGTTAGGTATTCTAGCTAGCACATAACTATCAAAAAACAAATATACCCAGGTGCCCCAAAAATTATGTTTTAAGCGTACACACAGGCGACTAGCAAGCCCTACGGTTACATTTTGCTGGATCTTAATCAGAGCACGCCCGAGGATCTACGTGTAGTCACCGACATTTTCGACAATGAAATTACAGTATATCTTCCGGTGAACAGTAGAAAAGGTTATTAGTTGCCATTATGACACTGAAGAAACTACACCAACAACGGCATTTATTTTCCGTTTTAAGCACTTCAAAACCCTTGCTTAGGAAGGCCATACTTAAACATTGTGTTGACAATGATTTCATAAATATAATATATGAACTTTTTTTAAATTTAACTGCGGGAATTGTTAAACTGCCAGATGTTTTTACACAACAGAAAAACCAACATCGTACCACTTTACGCGCCTTGGCTTGAAAAAACAAGGGAAAAAAATTTAAAAGAACACGGCTCCTTCAAGCGGGCGGTAGCTTTTTCGCACTTTTACTACCGATAATTGCAGGACTTGTAAACAGTTTTCTCTAGAGAATGGCAAAACCCTATAAATTGACACCATTTGAACTTGTCCTCTCGCCCGTTGAACATTTTGAAGACAATCTAAGGAAATTCATTAATGATGAGAATATTGTCGATGACAAAAAACTGCTTTTACTTCAAGATGCATTGCGACGTATGGACAAACATAAACCTTATCGTGAGAGACACACCGCCGATCCCTCTAAACAAGAAACATCTCTTCAAGATTCTGCACAATCAAAGGAGAAGGAATTGAATTCGATTGTATTGAAAATTGCAAACCTATTGCCACTCACCTATCATTAACAGAGTAAAAGAGTATTATATTACCTCGTGTTGGAAACTGGTGAACAAGTTCAAGTCTACAGCACAGGGAAACGAATTATAATTCGGTGGAAACTTTATAATCTAGTTTATTTAATTTGTGATATGGTAATGAAAGTTAAAGGACTTTTATCCTTTGATACTCATTTATGCGCCTTTCTAAACGTATCAAACTCTCCCAATAGTCTTATTGGCAATAACCAAATTTTAAAGATACCATGAGAAAATAGTCCACCAACAACACCAACACCATTTAAAAAAGAAGAAGAGTCAATATTTGAAAATACTAGCACCACTGATTTTACAACACCTGTGGCTGCTAGTCAAAAGCGAAGACGAATTGATTCACCCTCCAGTGTGCAAAAGGGGAGTGGACATTACACTACGTGTTTACGTTCAAAATGGATGAAGTTCTGAAAGGTGTCTATGAAAATATTGGTGAAGCGAGAAGCTTGAGTTCTCTCAAGACGCTTTCTATAGGTGTTTCCGGCGCAACATTGAAAAAATCAAAAGAGTATCTAGAGAATGAACCGAGCTACACACTACCTTGGAATCACAGGCTTCGTGGCAAACAATATCGACAAACTAAAGCCTTTTTCCCTCTGCATATAATGCAAATGGATCTTTTAGCTCTAGACGCAATTCAACGGCGTCACAATGCACCCTAAAAATATATTCTGGTGGCAATCAGTATCTTTAGTCGCTAAGCCTATACCATTCCATTACTGTCAAAGAGAGGTGTTGAAGTTGCTCGGGCCATTGAAAGTATTCTTGAACAGGATTCGTATAGAAAAATTCAATCGGATCGTGGTAGTGAATTTGTTAATCCCCATGTGCAAAGGGTTCTTTTGAAATATAATACAACACTTTATCATAGACACAGTCCTATAAAAGCTGCATGGGCTTAACGATTAATAACAACGATTCATCTATTAATTTCAAGATATTGTACTCTGAAAAAATACACCGGCTTTTATTTATGATTTAGATAAAATCATGCAGATATACGACCATCGACCTCATCGATCTCTCTCCAACTCAAGCCCTCGGGATGTTCATTACAGTGAGAATACATTTGATGCTTTTCTAAAGAAATACTCCAATGGCAATGAGAAGAAAAAGAAGAAGAAATTCAATGTTGGTGATAGTGTTCGAATTAATAGAACCACCAATATTTTTGAAAAAGGGAATTATTTATGGAGCACTGAACTTTTTAAAGTGTCCAAAATCCTAGACACCGAGCCCACAACGTATCGACTACGAGACACCAAAGATGATGAGATTCTCGGCGGTTTTTATGAATATGAACTTTAAAAAGTTAGAAACACTGGTGAAAGTTATCAAATTGAAAAGATATTAAAGAGTCGTACTCGTAGGGGCAAGAAACAGTTGCTTGTTCGCTGGCTAGGATACAACTCGGATTTTGATTCTTGGGTCAGTGCTGAAGATATTAACAATGCCCAATGATTTCTATGTAACTTTCATGTCCAATGTTTCTGATCCTCTCTACAATGATCTGAATAAAACAAGTGATTTTTGGACGAAACTCTCCCTCACCATCAAATTTGACGGAAACTATGAAGTTGCTCTTGTCAACTGCATTCTCAAAAATATCTATGAAATCCTGAGAAAGGATCGTAAATATGAAATAAAAATTAGACCCTATGATTGGCCGCAACCACCAGGTGATCAAGAACAAATTCAAAAAATCAATTGGTTGGATTATCCATATATTGAATTACCCTACGAGGAACTCACCTGTATGAATGATTTATGTCGTTACATCAATAAAAGAAGTTCCGCCCGTAAAAAAGGAGCTTTTCATTTCAACTACTCAAAGCAGGAGGGTAAGATCTACAATATTTCACCCATTGCCAACGAAAAGGTTATTCTCAATGATAATATAAACGACGTTTTTGGTTTTCAGCTCAATATACTCAATGGTAGAACTGCTAGAAACACTAATTTCATTTTTGATGACTATCCGCCTGCCTTCTCCACGGACACTTTTATATTTCTCTAGGCATCATTTGTGGAAACATCTCGGGTTGGTAATTCAAATGTCCCCCTCCTACGAGTTCGTGAACGAAAAACCAATCAAGAGCATATTCATCACTACAATATAAAGCATCTTCAGTATATTCCCGTAAACACTTCCTATTTGGAACTCTGTCAGTTAACACTAAGAACTGAGTTAGGTGATCCCATAGCAATTTCAAAAGGTTTGGCTGTGATTACATGTCATATTCGTCCCATCGTTCAACAGCAAGATGTCTAATTGAAAAGTGGCATTCACTTGTCCTGATATTGACTGCTATGTTAATACTCTTGGCCCAAGACAACAGGGCAATGGAATGGACTACTACAAGGGTCGCTCGTCAATGTCTGGCTACGGTCTTGGCAGTTGGTTTGCTAAGCTGTTTCGCTCTTCACTACCACTGGCTAGAAAATATCTTGTACCGGCTGCGACAGATTTTGCATCCTCTACACTATACGATTGGGGCTCTGGCAAGGATTTTAAAAAAAGCGCTACGGAAAATCTTAGGTCCAGTGCGCGAACCCTTGGCGAAAGATTAAAACAAAATGGTAAAGGTTTAAAAAGGTCAAGAAACAATGCATCACTCATCAGTCTCGACTCAGGTCGGAAACGAAAGACATCATCCCTTTTGTCAAAGAAAAGAAGGAAAAAGCCAATACGTAGTGTAAACAGAAGCCCCAGGAAGAGAATTGTTAGATCTAAACTAGATTTCTTCTCTTAAGATGTCCTACCTGCCGCATAAGGATTCTCAACCTTCAATCACCGCCTCATTGAATCTATTTCATACTGAAAATGTTTATGTGAGTGTCAAGTACGGTTACTATGAAAAATTTTATCCACAACAACGCCTTTCCGATAATATCCACTTTCAAATTTAGTCCCAGGACGACGACTTTTTGAACATGTCTTCAACATTTATAGACTTACAAATGAAAGTCCGGAAATCCAATAGTACAATGCCAGTTTGAGCTGATGGGATATCCTATGAAAATTGTATATTACATAATTTATTTCGTCAA